>NC_041336.1:16433236-16528236 GCF_004354835.1 Perca flavescens | reverse complement strand
TACATGCATACTTATTGTTTTAGTTAATAGTTGTGTAAAGGTAAGTAACCCAAATAGCAGATACAGACAAGACAGACAGACACACACACTTATTCATTAAATTATTACAATCATTGTAGTAAGTGCAAGTTAAGTTCGTTTATACACCACACACTATTATATTTGTCAACAATAACTGATATGGGACAAAGCACATAATATATACATAACAGATTGAAAAATTAATAGTGAATAAAACCGTGTCTTTAGTCTTTCAAAGTATACCACCCCTGCTTTATTACTGTTATTACCGAGCTAACGCTAGCTTGTCATGCTAGTCAGCTGGATAACTAGTAAACAGCAGCACCAGAAGAGCTACTGGAGGGACGGTACGTTCCTCACTTCAGAACGGAACAGAAGTAGGATAGTGTAGTGACTTTACCCTGCTGTTGAACTCCCTTCCTCCTCATCAAGGACTCAACATGTTTACGTTTTAGGGGCTGACTCATCACCGTGGTGCGCCCGTGCCATGCCGTGTCGCTTTTGCTTATCTTGCAATTAACACGTTTTTGATTTATTTAGTGTGAAATGCTCCCACACCTTGGATGACTTGGGTCGTACTGATTTCTCTGCCTCCGCCGAGTGTTTCAGAACAACGTTACGGGTCTCTCCGGTCTCTCTCCGTATTTCCTCTACCCCCGCTCTGCTCTTTTTTCTTTTCTTTCGCTCCGCGCTACTCCGCTCCGCGCTCAACTAAATTTTTTTTTTTTATCTCCGCGACTAGGTGGCCTAATAGTTGCGCGACACAACGAATTGATAATTAAATTCGTTGCCAACTTTTTTAGTAATCGAATTTTATCGATTTTATCGATTCGTTGTTGCAGCCCTAGTAAGAGAGAAACAATGATTGAGCCAAAATTGCAAATAATAAAACCGTAGTGTTTTTTTAATGACATGTTTCAACATGTGTTTTCACTTTCTATTACCTGCTGTAGGGAATAACTTGGACTCAAATGTATAAAGCAGCCTTTATTTTCTTTTTTACACCATAGCACAGTGAACATGTGTTGAGGGGACTTCGGTTTATTGCCTAAAACACTTCATAGAGGCATCAGAGGTGGTCTTGTGTTCCATGGTGCAAATTGTATTGGGGTGCAAAAGCTAATGTAATGCTGGGTTGTGTTGCAGGACACTGGTCCTCATCCTCCTGTAGACTTTATTCCACTGTCCGCAGGTGTTCTTCGCACCTCTTTGATTGGATGGAGACTCAAGTCATCTTGTGGTAGCTCAGGCCTAAATCAGTCTCCTATCAAAACGTGTCATCTAAAGCTGATAGACACTACAGCCTTCTGCCGGCCCACTGGGGCTGCCTTTTATATATATATATATATATATATATATATATGTATACCCTGCAGCATATGGTACATCTCTCTGATGGGGGAAATTCTATGGCTTTTATTGAGGAGAGAAAATTAGATTAGGTGATCTTCTCGCCTTCTTCCTTTTTTTTACTTCTGCACCATGTGGTTGTAAAGCTATAGTCAGTTACAACAGATTTAAAAAAAGACAACATATGGGGTGCCTGGGTATCTCACCTGTTTGACCGTGCACCCCATGTACAGAGGCTCAGTCCTTACTGCAGTGGCCGTGGGTTAGATTCCGACCTGTGGCCCTTTTCTGCATGTCATTCCCCCTCTCTCTCCCCTTTCATGTCTTCATCTGTCCTGTCAATTAAAGGCCTAAAATGCCCCAAAAAAAGGATCTTTAACAAAAAAGAAAAAGACTACACATGAGCACATTTTCCCAAATACATGAATGTGAGATGGAAATTGTCAGGCCACTTGCTTTATTTAAGCCAGAAAAATATTTATTTATTATATATATTATTGGATGTATTCCTCATTCAGTTTTGCAAGAATAGATTATTTTCCATTGCACAACATCTGGTGTTACTTTCTTCATTAAGTTAAGTCAGACCGGTTGCATTGGTAAATCAAATGAATGATGCAAACCAAGTGAATGAAGGTGTCACTGCATTAGTAAGTGTGTGAGCAGAAAGGACCTGCACGTTTCTCATGCTGAGCAGGAAGGACTGTTTTCTATGACCTGCAGGTGGCAGTATATAGATGAATTACCAATTTAAGCAGGCCTCATGTTCAAAGCGGCAGAGCTCCTGCTGAATATTCACTATCAGAAACATCTGTAATGTCATGAAGTTACAGAACTTCAAGTAAAAGCTAACCTTGCAGAACTTTATGGTTGTTTGTATACTCAATGTCATTATTATGCAGGCCACTCAGCAGCTGGGTCACTCTGGCTCCTTGAAACATCTTGCCCCTACAAAGTAAATGGGCACTATCACACTGGCAAACTGGCATCTTTAGAAGAACATAACATGAGGTTTGTGCAGTTATATTTCATCTTTGAAATACCTCTGATTGCTAATTACCTAAGATGTGTCATGGTCCCCACCTTGCACTGCAAACGACCGTCTCGCCTTGCTCCCTCATTCCCTGTCTCATGCACGCGCCTAGAGCTCTTTCTCCTTAGCAGCACAGCCACCGGGTTGCCATGGAAACCGCTGAGAGAGACACATCGAGGGTGAGAGATTGAGAGAGGAACGGGGACAACGAGGGACAAGGAGAGAGAGCGAGAGAAAAGGGGGACATGAAAGGTTAGGGTGTTGCCATATTCCTCCAAACCTCCCCCACCCCGCCTCACCTCTAACCCCTCCACCCCTCAGTTTAATGCTGAGCCCCCAACCCAGATCAACCGCCCCATGCACTGGCCCCTCTTACACACACCTCTGCCGCCCCCCGTACCCTCTCCCCCATCTTTTTGCTCTCCATCCCTCTCTTGTCCAGACAGGCTGCTCGCATGACGGGGATGGAGACGTTCACCGATGGAAGCACTGGTAAATTTTCACATCCACAAAAAAAACAAGGAAATGATTCTATGGGCGCGCGTGAAGGGGTGGTTCAGATATGCATCCTGCAGACTTAACTTATTTTCCTCCATGTGTCTTTTAACCATTCCTCTCCTAAGCTGTAATATACACTCCCCCTTTCCTTTTCTCAAATCACAATCTTTCTGTGGCAATTCAAAAGACGAAAGATTTAAATCCACCTGCAGGGGAGCCCAGCACTCACGGCATCGTCCTGGGGAAAGGCAGTGGAGAGAGGGGCTAGAAAAATATCGGTCCTAATGATTTTTTTTGTGCGGGGTTGGTCTTGTTCTTTTTTATTGATTAGATAGAAATTAATTCACAGGGACAACCCTCGTGTTCTGACTCTCTCTCTCTCTCTCTCTCTCTCTCTCTCTCTCTCTCTCTCTCTCTCTCTCTCTCTTCTGTCCTCCCTTGCTCCTTTGCTCTGTGGACGAATAGCGTTGTGTCTTCTTGCCTGCTCTGCATGTTGTATTATAGCGGGAATATTTGATTTGGAATATGTTCTGTGTGTTATGCATATACGGAAGTCACGCTGCAGCTCTGCACCTGCAATGCTTTCTCCCATCATCTGCGAATGTTTATATTCCTTGCCTCATATGGACGAAGTGTGGTTGTTGTCACTGTTGCTGGATGCAGTTTGTTATTCTGCGCGTAATGACGCTCACATTTGAATGTATGCACATGTGGTGGCATGGAGGTTTGGCTTGAGGAGAGAAATTATGTTTAAATAGAGAAAGCGATTTACACTATATAAACTCCTTTGACTCCTTTTCAGTCCTCTGTGTTGTTGACTCCTAATTGTGAAAGGCCACTGCTGATTAGAGCGCTCTTTACGCACAGGTGGGTGCGCAGGCCGGTGTGTTAATGGGCAACCTGTGTCTTAATTTGTGCATAATGTAGCCTGTAACACAGCAGTTTACGGCCACATTCACCTGCGCCGTGGGGGGTTTAATCAGTGTGGTCGATATTTGCTCGTCGGTATCCCGATGGCCGCAGATAGCACAATAACAACTCTGCACGGTGAGGGCTGATACGCCGCCGAAGGGAAATCGATGGACAGACTGAGTTAATTATGAGAAAATCAATTAAAAGGAGGGGATCTATGGGCTTTATAAGGCCGAGCAGAGAGCTCGCACCGGCAGAGAGGAGAAGAGGAGAGCGGACAGTGGACACCTCCCTGCCGTTGCCTGCCTCTCGCTCTGCTTGGCTGCTGAGCTCCCGCTGTCCGCTGGCTGCCTGCACGGTCCCCGGTGATCATTTACCAAACTCTGCAGCGACATCGTCTAAAACCGCGTAACAAAGTCCTGTAATCCTGTCATTTCACCACCAGAACATCGCTTAAACATCTTTGTGATAACATGTGGTTGGTTTGCACTGATAGACACACACCTTAGAGGGGGCAGGCAGTGGTCCTGAATGATCACTGCTGCGGTTTGGTTCGGATGTGGTTTCCAAACACATTTCTGACCATTTCTGCTTGACCTTTGCTCTCCATTAAAATAATACACACTACAAGGATGTAGCCTAGCTCACTAGTGCCTCTACAAACCCTCACATGTTCAAAACAAAACGTGTTGATGGGAATCATTCTGTTTCTACTTTCAGCTGACGACACTGTCACAAGGCCGAGTGTCCCGGGGTTGCATATTTGATTTTGGGAGGTAAATATGTAATCTAGAGGTAGATTATACTGTCCGGTTTTAGAGCAAAGATGTTGCGCGTCACCACGCGAGCTTTTCAACCTATGTTTAAGGTAAATTTGAAACTGTATCACGTGCCATTGCGAGGGCGTATTTCGTCTCGTTATAGATTGATTTAGTAGTGCCCTGGTATAATGAAAAACACACCAAGCTGTAGGTGCGAACGGCTCACAGTCGCCATCATAAAAAGCAGCCAAACATGAGAAGTGTGAGCCACAGTGCACACACTTTAAACCCCATGAGACCGAGGCACAGCACGTTGGTCAGCCGGCAGCTCACGTTGAGAATGCAGCTCTAAGGCAAGAAAAAGAGACGTTTTTTTTTAATTTAAGATATGTCATGTCATGTATTTGTGTAATTTATTTTACCCCAGTTTGCATATTATGCACCACTTATTAAGAAAAGGATGTGTCATTAAAATCACTTCTTAGTTGCATATTCATGCTTGCTCCATAGAGAAATAAGGTTGGGTTCTTTATTCACGCGAGAGCCCTAAACTTACCTATATTGCGTCTTAATATCTAATAATAGTAGGTCAAATAATAATGCTTTTTTTTTTCATGTGTCCAAACGTTTCCTTAATGCGCGATAATGATAATAAGGCTCGTCAGTAGTTGGTGTTTTGAGTTGTAGCCTCTTTATATCATTATATGCGTCCTAACCATTCAGTGTAATTTCAATGTCAATATGCCAACATGTGTGTGTGAGTTTGTGTGTTTAAATAGGCTATTCCAAATCATTTGCGTAATTGAACAGTAAATATACCCATAACTTAACTTATAACTGAAATGTTGCTTGAAATTAAATTAAAACCCAGCATTTAAAGCGAATAGAATTTGAATTCTATTGCAGTTGTGGTGAGAACTTTAAACACTGTTGCTTTGCATTTAAAGTCTAAATCTCCAAATCGCTCCGCATCCACAGCTCGACTCAAAGTTATTGGTCATATCGAACGTTTTTTTTTTTAAACTTCATTTCGCTTTATAAATCGACAGTGTACAGGTGTTCGTGTTTACGTTTTTGCCTGAGAATATGTAAATTTCCATGCAGATGTTGTCTGCATATTAATATTTTAAGACTAATATTCCGAGTTCTGATCCTTTTTCAATATTGCAGCCTATCCTGCGGAACTTGTTACGCCAAAAAAATCTATTTATGGATGTATGCATATTATTTAAATAAAATGTCATTACTTATTGTTTCTTTTTTCAGTGTTTAAATCGGTATAGGTAAACAGAGTATGATATACAGCATTTAGGGTGTTCAAAATTTCGACTTTAATTTTGATCTTAGTTTAAAAAAAATTGCAAAAAAAACTATTTCGCAACTCTAATTCCCATATTCAGCAGGCCTTTTATTTTACTTGCACCTTAGTGTGTGTAATTCGCTTTTATTGGTCTAATCATGTCTTTGTTGTCAAATATTGTCAAACAGTTGTCAGGCTGGTATTACCAGGAGTAATTGTTTAAAATGTCGTCTTGTGCAAATATAAATAAAGTAAATATAACACAAGAGCAGACAGCATTGAGACTGTTTGAGTTTATCGCATTAAAAGACAACACAAACTCGTATGGACGCGTTTCTATTGGAAACAAATTAGACCTAAGACAATCGTTACAATACAGGGGCTATTTAGAAAATATTTAGAAAACATTTCTTTTTCTTTTATTCGGATAAAAATGTGAAAAGTGAAGAGGTAAAATAAATCTAAAGTGCAATTTGACTTGCTTGTAAATATATCAGTACGAGTATAGCCTAATACCTGCAGTTTTATACCTGAAGTTTCCATAATAATGAGGGAGTCAAATCAAAAACACAGAATATATTCAAAGGCTGTTAATTAAGTGATGGCACTTGCACATTTCGAAAAATAAAACTGCAAGCAGATATCCCGATACAGTATTTTCATAAAAAAGGTCCTTAGCCTATAATTCTGCATGGATTTTTAAAGCAGCGTTTTCAGGGAAAGTGATTATTGATATTTCTTAGATTATCCAAATGGGATTGAGATGCATGTTACAATGATAAGCCTGTATATGAGCTGTATATTTTTTTTGCAGAACTGGCATCCTGACACCCTGTCACCTTATCGACTTGAAACAGACCACACAACCGATACATTCAATTTTATGGTTTATGTTAAAGTCTAGAAAGCCTGTCCGAAAGCTCATTTCATAAAACGGTTTATTGGCTCAGTTTTGGTGTCTCAAAGCGAAATCGTTCTTGTAGGCTTTGATGTAGATTTTTCTATACATTTTTTTTGTTACTGGACACTTCCAGTTGTTATCAAGCACCACAGGCCATACAAAATTAATCAATTTTCTGCTCACGACTCCCTTTCCCAAATGGTGTGGCTGCTCTCCGCGGCCCGGTGCACAATGCGGTAATGACCCCAGGTCAAAGGTCGCATGGCCAGTCCCTCAATTAAGGCGGAAAGATTGCAGTTGCACGATTCATCGTTTTTGTGACAAGAAGGGGCCAGCAGTGACCGGTATATAAATGTAGCATTTGCCTAAATATAAAACTTCCACCCCAAAATGAAAGACAAGTGCCCTGCGAAGTGTACTGCGTATGGTTTCAATAATTTCTGAAATAATTTGTCTACTTACGGAAAAATTTTATGAAAACGTGTGTTAATAATATATATTAATTTAAATATAATATCTTTATATTTAAGATGTAGCTTATGGTTGGTGTAAACATACTGTATATTACACATAGAAACTAGCAAGGATAACCAAAAAGTCAGACATCTTGTCGATCCTTAATGTCAATAATATATTTTCATCTAGGTTACTTTGCTATTGAGGAAAATGAAGAGAAATTGTCCAAACGTCATGTTGTCTTTTTTTGAGTTTGTGAGTACACTGTGCAGACGACTCTGTCTGTGTCCTGTGGAAGGATTTGTTTTTTCCCACATAGTCATGTATCAATTGTGGTTATTGAGTGTAATCAATGGGCAATTCACGATCATCGCCACATTGATTAGTTGATAAATGGTGGTTGAATTAATCATCTGAAAGGATTCTGTTGTCGATGGCGTTGCGTTTCTTAACCTGACCACTCAACCAGTACAGCAGCCGCACAGAGTGAAGCTTCACCAGCACAGACTTTAATAAGTGACAAAAGAGAAGTGATAAATTGATCAAAAATGACCACAATGAAGCAGGCCTCTTGTGAGGCCACACATGTCCATTATGTGAGTGTGTCTGCGCGTTTGTGGTTGGAATACATCAAGGGCTTGGGGTCAAAGTTCAGCTTCATCCCAGACTGATGACCCTGCAGACAGAATGACCTTTGGGTGTCTAACAGCTGGGGAAGAAGGTGGTACTGGACTGGCCAGGGAGAGGAGAGAGCATAGGGAGAGGGGGAGAAGATGGAATTAGAGGAGGTGAAATTTAGGACAGAAGGGAGGAAAGTAAGAGCAAGGGGGAGTCTAAAGATGAAATCGGCAGGGGGAGGGACAAAGAGGTGGTAACCACACTGGACCTTGAATATATCCTTGTGGTTTTTGTTTTGGTGCCTGGCTCTGGTTTGAAGCAGTGAATTAACACCTGACCACGGCTTCTGACCCTACCCCCTTCCTCCAGCTACCCCTTCCAGATTAGCAAATATGTGCTATCTAGCCTAGACACACACACACACAACACACACACACACACACACACACACACACACACACACACACACGGCAACACAGCATCACAATCACACATGTACACACATAGCTACTTAATGTATAGAGAGTAAAAAAGAACAATTCAGCGCGTGTACAATGTCCACACAACCTTTGCACATCCCATCGTCTGTCCACCATCTAATTCCCCCGAGTGAAGCCTCAGTGTGTCACTGCTTGTCACCGCAACGGTCAGTCTGTAATGACTGCTTCCCCACACACAATGACCTGGGGGAGGCCCCCCCCCCCCACCCACACACACACACACACACACACACACACACACACACACACACTGACCCTCGTCCATTTTACCTGCAGGACGTAGCCCAGCGTCGGCACCACTGCCACAGCTTTGGACCCCGTATATGCTCACACCCTGGCACCCTGCCACACCCATGCTTTTGTATACACCAGTTTACACCTGAATCCTGTAGATTTCTTACATCTTAAAATGAAAACATAGATACCGTTTTCATGCGCAGTGGTGAGCACAACAGTTAAATAATGTTTTCTCTTTTAAGGTATGATTTGAAGTGTCAGAGGAGGCCTGGAGTCTGGATAGTATTTAGAATTTGACAAGAAAAACAAAAAAAAAATCACTGTAAGCTCAACTATCTTGTGGAACTACTGTTTTTAGTTGCATGGCTACAAGCAGCGATGGTGGCAGCTTTCCTTTCATGTAGGTGCAAGCTGTGGATATAACTATGTTTAATTCTGCAAAAACAAAAACAAAATTACCCGCATTTACCATCTATACTGGGACAATTGCACAACTTTTATGTGACAAACAAATGCATCAGATGTATAAACAACAGCTATCTGAAATTCAGTTCTAATACAGTTTACATTAAGTTGTGTAACAGAATCAGTAACACAGTTTTATTTATTTCTAACTGCTATAGTGCTCCAACACCACAAATGCATTTCTCTACTTATCAGCTGCAAATGTGAAAAGTTTACTTTCATTATTGTGTAATGTTTCTTTTTATAATTCAATAATATACTCTGTAATAAACAAAAAAAAAATCAAATACACATTTTACTAAATATGAAACAGAACTAAGCAAGTGTTTTTTTCTTGTAAAATTATTTAGATGATTACTGCATTATTTTATTATTGCATTTATTTTCATAACTAGAACCCCTTTTCTTTTGATCAACTAATTAATTAATCAACCACGTGTTCCAGGCTATTGTAATGGTAAAGGTTATAAGTGTGATTATTATGGTTATTCATCATATGAGCCCTTTTTTTTTTTACCAATACTATCAGATGCCAGATCATTCTTTACATTATAGTGACGGATGCCAGTACCCACATATTTTCTCTCATGCCCAGCAGGCATTAAACTCCTAATTCTTGACAGTGTTAGTGCTGTGCGTTACCCATTGAGCATCGCAGGACCACATCCCCTTCCCTCACATCCCATCTCATACAGCCTCCCTAAGGCTATTGCGCCGGATTGATGGCCGCTCCGGCCGATAGGTGAGGGGAGTCTCGGCTGGGCTGGTCAGCAGAATTTGTAGTGCCCGCCCTCCGCCTGTGAGTGTCAGCAGAGAGCAGCCAGTGTGTCTGGCTAGATTAGGTTTCCTTCCTATCTTCCCACTGTGTCAGACAGAGGAGGAAGGCAGCAGAGAGGGGGAGAGCAGCGGGAAGTTGTCCAGAGGAGAGGGAGGACAACAGAGGCAGGAAAAATACATCTTTTTATCCCTGCTCTCTCCGTCAAAAGCCCTGTGCAGTTTCTCTTTCTGTGTCTCTTGCTCTCCTGTTCTCCCCTCCTCTATCCTGCCCACCTCTCACTTTGTCCTACTCTCAGCCAAACCCCTAATCCTTCTCCTTTTACCCCACACTCGTTCCTTAATCCTAAATCTCTTCTTCCCTCTCTCTACCAGCCCTTTTTCAATTGTTCTCCCTGTACCTCTCTCTTACCCACCTCCTCCTTTTTCTCCTTTCTGTCTATCGCATCTGAACATGCCACATCTCAGCATAACCCTTTTACACACTCCAGATGACTGCAGCACACCTTATTTTTTGTCCTTCATCTCTTGGACCTTTTTTTCAGTTTTTCCCCCCTGTTGTTTTCTTTGTTATTATCCACACATCCTCTTTTTGCCACTAAATCTCTGCTGAGCCTCTATTTTTTATATGTTGCTTGCTGGCCTCTCGTGCTAGATTTAAATGTAGACTTAACTAATCCCATTTTTCTATGTAGCAAAAATTACTGTGCAGTTGTCACATGGCAGTGATTTCTTTTTTCCTCCACCAATTTTAGACACTGAGGCTATTTTGTTGGATGTGATCAATTTTCTGTGATTTGGCTTTCGTGATTTCCAGCCCGTCAGTGTCTCTGTTGTGTGAGGGTTCAGCAGTGTTGCCATTTATAGCTCAACGTTTTCAGCCTTACCTGAGGGCCAAGTTAGAAGTTTTGGTTATGGATATTGGAGAGTAATCAGTACCTGATTTTTCCGTTATCAATTATATAACAAAATGTTATGTTTCCCCCCACCCTATAAGCTGATGAAGAAAAGGGAAAAAAACTAAATTGATGCTAAACCACAGTGAAAAAGTACTTTCGCTTCCACGGTTTGACTTTTTTGTTGTGAGAGCAGGCTGTAATTTCACCCCTGAGTTTAACCACACAATGTTTCACAAATAGTGTTTCCATGCCACCTCAGCACCGCTCATATTATTCAGATAACAAGTAAGCCTCTGTCATGTCCTACAAAATAGGATATGTTTTCTTAATCTGTCAATGGCTCCGGCCCTGAAAGACTTCATTTTGGCTGAGCAATGAAAGGCTCAAAAACATCAATATGGCTGAGCAGGATAAGAAGAAAGAGCCATATTCCAAGTCTGTATCGCATTCCCTCCATATCCTCCTATTTGTATGGTGCAGATATTGGGTCTCAAGCGAGAAATCAGGATTGCGTTCTCTCAGAATGGCAGCATCCTTCTGTTGAAGTGGAATAGGAATGTTATACGGAACCAATGCATCCAGACTTGCCTGGACAGCTCAACAATACCCCTTCACACTTTCTCTCTCTCCTCCGCTCTCTTCCTCTATGTCTCTCTCTCTCTCAATAAGTTTCTCGCTCTCCATCTCCATCACAACCACAACAGTGTGGAGGACGAGGTGTGGATTGGGCCTAAATGTAGAGGCATGTCGTCCGAGCCATGACTGCCTGCCTCTCATGCTGGGTCAACCATGGAAATAAAGTCTGCGAAGAGAGGAAAAGAAAAACAAAACAAAAATCTACTCCTATTCATACGCCTCTCACTTCCATTCTCTTTGTGCGTTTAACGTGTGAAAAAGGATTGCTGAAAGGATGTCAAGAAGAAAGAGATAGGAAAAGACAGACAGTTATCCTTGCTTTGCCTCGGCTGTCACACTACAATGTGCATGGTTGATAACTAATTCAAAAAACATGCATGTAGCTTTTCAAATAGCTTGTACGTCTGAATGCAATTTAAAGGGTGTTTTTATGCAGTTGCCTGTGGCTGATCAATGCTGTTCCTCTTGTCATGCTGTAAGAATATCACATTGGTATACAGTAATTCAGCGCTGGGCAAAGGAAGAATTTTGCATTGTCTATGGATAAGGTTTGGTTTGCAGAGTGTGATGTATATGGATGTGGTTGGGGGCTGTATTGAAGTCTGTAACTGTCAGTGCGAGGAGAGAGCAGTCTCAGCACTGCAGACAGTGATTTCACTGATGTACAGTCGCTGCTTTTGCCTCCTGCCTTTTTTCCCCTCACTCATCCCATTTTCAGCCTTTCATTTTTTACACAAGGGGAAAATGAGGAAGAACAAAACCAACATATGAAAACTAAAACATGACAGAGAGGGGAGGGGAGGGGGGAGGAACAGAGGAAGGAGAGGCAATCTCAGAAAACAAGAGGGCTTTCAAAAGTAAGGGATGAAAGCTAGTCAGGCTGTTATTTTTGAAAAATGATCCTTGTGTAGTGCTCCTCTTAAGAGCCAGGTACATATTATTTTATCTTCCTGAGGAGACTCAGCGAGGTGTTTTGGCATCAACCGTCCCCCCCCCCTCCCCCTCCCCCCTGGCAATGGTTTTCTTTTAAGTTGTGCAATTTATGTCAATATATTTGTGATTTTGACAGGCATATGTTAAATCACTTATCAGCTAAATGTACCTTAAATCAGATGTTTAGATTATATTAAAAAGTAACTTGTAAAATTGTGAAATTTCAGCATGCATCTGCTGTTTATTACCACAATATCTTGACAACCAGTTATTGAAAAATCTCTTGTATATGTCAAATGTATGTACGCGTCTGAACCAGCAATGTGCCACCGTGTTACAAGCAAACACGCGTTCTCCCTCTCGAACATGTACAGTACTCCCTCTTTCCTTAACGGAGGCTGCTGGCTGGCTGGCCAGTGGCTGAAACCTGAATTAGAGCGAAGCTGACGTCCGCACAGAGTCATTTTGAGTCCCCCCTTTGACCCTTAAAGCCAGGGATCCCACAGAAAAGATAAGGCACGTGATTTGATGTGATGTGATGTCTGGGAGGAGAGGAGAGAGAGACTGGCTCTTGGCTGCTTCTAAATCAGAGAACATTGTCGGTGTTGATGGTCAGTCCAATAGTTAAACACCTTAACTATCAGACTTGTGAGATTAAAAAAGCATCACTGCTCCGAGTTTTGCTTTCTTAATCACACCACTGGGCAACAGGCCTTTTTGTTTTGGGAATATTTCAAATTTTACATGAGATAAGATTTATAATGAATGTGTCTGCTATTTAAACGCAGCTTCAAAAAGCCTTTCTGTGTGTTTGTTTGTCCATATTCCGCTCGTTGCTACTGCAGCTGTATGTATTGGAATGTGTGTGTGTGTGTGTGTGTGTGTGTGTGTGTGTGCGTGTGTGTGTAACACGTGTCTCCTGTATCAATAGGTTAATAGCTGAGATGTCAGTTTCAGTGACTGGCTGATTAGTTGTGTGTTCACTAATCCACACTGGGGCAGGGAACTATTGGCTTTCCCATTGATTTTAGCGTGGTGAGCAGGCAGAAGATAGAGAGAGGGGAGATCTATTGATTGACCCCAAATTAGCCCCCCCACCACACGCCAACCCATTTTGCCGTTCCCGCACTCATCCACAGCTTCCTCATTGGGTGCCCGGCCTGACAAACATTCGGTATGATTGGGCGCTTCAACAGGGAGAGAATGTCTTCTTTTTGATGTCGTTGATTTGGAAGTGTTCAACAGTGGGTTGTTTGTGATTGGGCTGTCAGTTGATTGGCTGTCTGGTGAGGATGAGTGCTACACTGTACTGTCTCTGACCATAGGGAGCAGCTGGTTTGGATGCCTTTGATGAACCAAATAGCGCCACTTCCAGAGGGAGGGTATTACTTTTGTGTGTCTGATCACAAACCGTAACCTTATTTGTAACCCTCAGATCTGTTACATGTTTCTTTTTGCAACAAAGGCGAGAATATTTGTGTAAAAAGTGTGGATTAGGAATCTGGCTGTGTCCTTTCACCCACATCCTTCAACTTTCCCTTTTCTCCTCTGTTGTCCTTCATGACTGTCACCCCACTGCATCATATTCTTCCTTTTTACTGTTCTTTATCTCCATTCCAGTCCCTTGCTCCCTGCCTTTCTCAGCCCCTCCTTCCAATCCTGCTTTCCTTGGGTCTAATCTTTGAGCTTTTTCTCCTGAGCCTTTCCTTCCCATATATCACTCCATCTCATCCCTCTCTGTCTGCCTCTGATATTCCTCTTTAGGCCTCCGTCACTCTCTCCCCTCTCTCCCCTGTGTCTATGTAAGCAAGAGAGTGGAGGTTGTTAAACATTTTTCTACCCTCTTAATTGTCTTGACTGGGCCGATTGGCATCCCGATTAGGCCCATTGATTTCCTGGCGCTAAGTGCATTGATTTTTAAATTTCTTATTGATCCCCGCTCTAAATCTCCTGCACGCTCACTCACACAGTCTCACCGTTCGCAGGGGCAGAGATGGAGAAAAGGATTGAGAGGAGAGGAAGAGGGAAAAGGAAAGAGATTGGTGATAGGTAAATACACTGAACGGTGACAGTGTAGTGAATTAACAGAGTGATAGGAGGAGAAGAAGAGCAGGAGGGGAGGAGGGGGAACAGAGTTATGAGCTGTAAGGGATGGTCGACTGAAAAAGCTTCCCAACACAGCGCAGGTAGATACATGCAGAGAAGAAACAAAAGAGCAAACAACACTGATTAATAAACTATTTTTTAAATCACTACACCAAATTTGCAATTGAATATATTGTAATAATTTAAGCTGTTTTATCTTTAACCCATCTGGCTGTATCCCAGCCAAAAAACTGTAAAATGTAAAGAGAATCCATACTTTTGTAATTACATCAAGCATCAGGAGGAACTGTGAGTGAGTTGCCGGCCTGGTAGCCGCCCGGACGGAACATGTTCATCTGTGAAGAATAGTCACTTTATGGGCGAACAGAGGTTTATGAGGGATAGACAGATATTGGAAATGTCAGTGATGGAATGGAGTGTTTTGACTTTGCCTTGCTATTTCACATGGTCTGCAGAGCCTACTGGAGACGTGTGTGTGTTATTTCTGGCTTATGACTGTGTTAGGCTTTAGAGGCCCACTGGACTCTGAATCTTACATGCCCACTGGTGTTTCTCTGAAGGTGGTGGACCTAATTGGCTGTATCCGTGTGTGTGTGTGTGTGTGTGTGTGTGTGTGTGTGTGTGTGTGTGTGTGTGTGTGTGTGTGTGTGTGTGTGTGTGTGTGTGTGTGTGTGTGTGTGTGTGTGTGTGTGTGAACTAAACTGTGTCTCCTTTTGTGTGAGAACATAAGTGTTTTTACATCTGTTTGTGCGTCTGTGTGTGCATTTGACCTTTTCTTGGCTTAAGTGTTGAGGCTGAAATTCAGACATTTAGTTGATAGCATTTTCGTTGTGTAGCCTCTGTACTTGACCAAATTGTGCTAACCTTTTCTAGTCATTTGCTGCTTTTTTGTCTCAGTGTGTAGTTGAGTGCCTTGCACAACACACAATATATGGACCATATACTGTAGCATTACTGTGTTGCAATTACAATTTACTCTTTGTAGATCCACTTAAGATAAGTGCTTTCAAATGGCAAGCGAGGAGAAGCAACTATTGTCAGCAACATGGAGAGAAAAAACTTCAATAGCACTTCCATCATCAGGAATTGAGCGTCAGCGTCAGTTCTGGCAGGCCAGGTAGTCAAGACGCTGCTAACGCTATTGGCCATCAACACGGTCTCATCAGCTGATCTGCTCCAGTTGAGCTGCATCAGCTGATCTGGATTAGCCCATCAGCTGGTCAACACCCCTCGCTGCTCAATGGCTACACTCAAACAGGGCGCCCTATTTAAAGCAGATTCAGTTTGCTCCTACCTGCTTGCTGCTCGCTTCTCTGCCGCCCGCCACCTCCCCAGCTCCTCCTGGTCGTGTGTGAAGTGGCATTTGCTTCTACTGTATGTCATCGTTGCTGCTCTGTTCATGTGGGGGAATAGTTCACAGTCCTAAACTGTGTGAGCGTTCCCTAATGCTGCTGCTGTCCTCTGACTCTCTGCTATTTCATGGTGCTCATGAAAGGTCAGAGGACTCCCTGAACAGAGCCATACCGCCAAAATTTAATTCAGAATTTATTAGCTGAAATGCAATTATTCAATAAAAATTTCCTAAATAATTTTTATTGTCATGTGTGTTCTTGACTTTATGGACCTGACAGAAATAATGTATTGCTGCGCTACAGTGACATTAAATGTATGATGTTTTAAAGAATGCTCTTTAATGGCTGCATTATTATGGAGATGGTGAAGCTGGCAATGACAGTTGACACTGACAGAGGAGATTGTTTTGCTTAAGCTTTAAATGTTTACATTTTCTGTCGGCAGTTTGCATTTGCAGAAAATATAAAATAACATATTATTTTATCGCAGAGTGTGTGTTGGCTAGACAATGAGAGATAAAGTATTTAAAATGCATACGCTGGGCCGAGCTGCTGTTTGCTTTGTAGTGATGGGGCCTGTGTTTGCTCTGGTGATAGGGATGGCCTTACAGCCCACGCTCTCTCACACATGCACACACACACACATACACATACATGTTGGTTTGAAAACGCATGGATAAATGAAGAAAACGTTTATTTACTCATGTGAGATTGCACATGTACGAACACACACACACACACGCGCGCGCACATGCAGGCTCACACAGACAATAAGGCTCCAACTGCCAGATGGTCACTCTTACTAACCGCTTTTTTAGATGAGAAGTAGGAACCTGCAGGCTCAGCACACACACACACACACACACACACACACACACACACACACACACACACACACACACACACACATACACACATGCACACACACGTGGACATATCCCTCTCAGCACATGCACATATACACATATGATCAGAGACAGACACACAACAGCACAACAGCAATGCATTCACATCCATACGCTGTCCTTGGGCTCACAGACACCTCTCACACACTCACACAGACAGCCACACAAGCTTCATCCAATACACACTCAAAACATAACCTTGACCTGTCGTACTCCCAGCATGTTGTCTCATACATACTTCATCCGTTCACTTGGGGATGTCACACACACTGAGATACACTTTGGAGCATATAGTGATCACATGGATGTTAACAAACACAAATTCATATCATTGTTCATGTTAAGAGTTTTATCAAAAAGTGTGAGATAAAAAAAAAAAAAGGATAAAGCCTCCAGCTTTAAAATGCATTTTAGAAAAGTAGGGGTTGTCTTGAATTATATAAATCAAGGATAGGATCATTTGAGCTTTTGAGCAGACTGGACTATTTATTCTAAGTGTATTTATAGTGCTGCAACAAACAATTATTTTAACTATTGATAATGATGGGTTTTAGAGCGGTTTGATCTGTAAAATTTTAGAATATGGTGAAAAGGGAAATGAAATAGTTAAGTAATAAGGTTAAGTCTTCAAACATCTTGTTTTGTTAGGCCAGCAGGGCAAAACTCAAAGATATTCAGTTTACAAGGATATAAAACAGAGAAATGCAGGAAATATTTACATGAGAAGAAGTTGGAACCAGGGAATTTGGGCCTATTACACAATTAAACAAAGAATATTCTAAACTATAATAAAATGATTGCTGATTAATTAACAAATCAATTAATCATTGTGGCTGAAATAATGAATTTTTTCTCACAAAATGGAACCATGGCTCCTCGTATTCATCCAAACGTGTCTATAGAATTAGAGCAGATACAGGCCTACTCAGTGATGAATTTCACTGTCAAAGACAAATTCGAAATAAATCTCTCGCCATGGACTTCCAGCGTGTGTCGCACTCTGATTATTTCCACAATATCCTTTGCAACCCCCGGGGGCAGATTTTTTTTCCTGTTATTTCTCTCTCCATCTTTTCCTGTTTGTTTCTATCCCTGTAAAATGCTGGTTGCCTTGCTGAAATACTGCAGTGCTTTATCTGCCCTCTTTTTCCTCCCTTTAGCCCCCCTCCTACTCTTTTTTTTCTCCCCCCCCACCTCCTCTTTTAGTTGGTGTTGTTGTTGTTGAAGGTGTGTGTGTGTGTGGGGAGGAGGGGGGGGCTGGGTGGACGGGTGAGGCGGAGAGGGCAGGCGGTGGTAGCAGAGGCAGCCAGGACCCAATGACGTGGGTGCGACATGTAACCGTGGCGCAGGAGAGGAAATCAATACATGAAAGGATGAGGAGCACTGGGGTGGATTACCGTCTGGGGCCCTGGCTACTGGAGGGATGGAGGGAGATGGAGGGGGTGTAGATGAGGCCTGGGGGGTTAGAGAGTGTGTGTATGTGGAGGAGGAGGGGTGTGGAGGGCAAGAGGCCAGATTGTCCAGTCCCCTCTCTACTGCATCCCCTCCCCTGACCAAGCACTGTTTGAATCTTGACCCCTCCCATCAACCCTCCCTTGGCTTCTAAACACTGCTCAGCGCCGGTAGGCCGGTGCTGCCATAGGTGAACCTTTGGCTCTATACACACATAAACACACACACACACACACACACACACACACATATTCAGGTGCAGTGGACTCTATAATGTTGAGTGAATACTGTTACGGCCACTGTGTGCTAACACTGCTGATAACCCTACACTATCTGTATGGGGAATAATCGCCTGATATTACCAGTGTAAATTAAAGAGCCCCAGAGAGATTGTGTGTGTGTGTGTGTGTGTGTGTGTGTGTGTGTGTGTGTGTGTGTGTGTGTGTGTGTGCGTGTGTGCGTGCGTGCGTGCACATTTATGTGTCTGTGCGGTGTGTTTCTCGGCATGTTAGTCTTCAGCAGGGTGCGCCACAAACCCAGATAATAAATATCTATAATAAATATCATTATTATTGGGCGAATCTCCCCCAATAACAGAGCCTCGTGAAAGATGGCACAAGGGACTGAGCTGGATATTGGCAATATATCAGCATTGATTATTGAGAGTGCTGACAGAGAGAGGGAGGCAAAGTTAATAAAAACTAATAAAAAAGACAAGGAATACAGAAAGAACAAGGGCTTTAGCTGGATCAGCTGCTTGTACGGTAAAGGAAAGGAAAAGAAGGGAAGGTGGTGGGATGCAGGAGTGAAAAGAAGGAGATAGTGGTGTACAGTCATGGTTTGTGTCCGCGTCTGTCTCAACATGTTTATCTGTGTATGTGAGTGTGTATCTGAGTTTTGGCATTGACATTTATACATACACACACACACACACACACACACACACACACACAGCTCACTTTTACTCCTGCATGTGTCTTCTTGGATTGATTGGGTCTTGGTTGGATCTGAACTCTGTGGTTGGGATCCAAAGCCTGCACAACCTTGCCATTGGCAATAACCAAGATGCACAAACAATACTACACACACACACTCTCTCTCTCTCTCTCTCTCTCTCTCTCTCTCTCACACACACACACACACACACACACACACACACACACACACACTGGCAAAAGACACCAACAAACAAACCTCATAAAAGCCCATGCATCATATCCATATTATCTTGACAAATCTATACATCATGTCAGAGCATGGGTTTATGTGAATATTGCATTTTGCTGTGTTATTGGTGTGTGTGTGTGCAGGGAGGATATGAGAAGAGTGCGTTTGCGCTTTGTGCTGCTGGGTTGAGACGGGACGGGGCGACAGTGAGAGAGCGTTGTCCATTCTAATGGGGCCTTGTTAGGCCGCTGACTGCTATTGATTCCAGACCGACGCTGTTATTGATGAGTGAGAATTTAATTCAACCAGCTCGTTTGTCAACATGACATCACCATTTAACTATGACCATGACATGGATGGAACACCCGCGGATGAGCTGGGTCATACACACATAAAAACACACACAAACATAGAAAGGTGCACAAGAAACAGCTGCACACACACACACACACAATTTTCACATGCAGTCTAATAGATACACAATCTTTTTATGGAGGCAAAAGAATAATTCCTCAGTAAGAACTTGCTGCTGCTTCTTCTGCATCAATACAATAAAAAAAATGTTATATAATATTCAAACACTGTGTTTTCAACCATTCAACTCAATCATTCAAAATGCAACATGAATAACAGGCAATTACCAAGAGTGCAATAAACTATATGACTAATGCATGGTCCATGTTATGACTAATGTATAGCCTAAGGATACTCCTGGCTCTTTCTGATTGGATAAATATTTCATGCCACATGCTGACCTACAGCACATGGCATGGAAAACATGTTCTAGTGAGGAATTGAACAAATTGCTTTCAATGAATACATTTGTTTGTAACTAGTGTAGGAGAGAATAAACACCTAACCAAACCACCATCTGCAAACAAAGTACTTTTCAACAATCGTTACTTTTATTTTATTTTATTAAAGCATGACATTAATACTGTGCCTGTTCTTGGGAAATGTAGTGCAATTACATCTGATAAAACACTCCTGAATAACAGTTGTTAGCATAAAATAAATATAAATATAAAATAAATAAGATGTTAATAATTGTTCCTATTTGCCAACTATACAAAGAAAAGAAAAGAGAGGTTGCAGCATTTTATTAACTTTTTTATTTAGCAGATTTCATACATTAATGATCAGATGGAAGAATTGTAATAATATACAGGATATCCATATATTTTATTAACAGATAGACCACAGATGAAAGATGCATTTGCCATCATGAGAAAAATGTGTATAGTCGTATATTGTAACAGTAGTTTATAATTTTTGCAGAAGATAAATATTGTATATATGCTCTTAAGTAATAGCACTACATTGCAAAAGCAAACCATAGACTGTAGAAAGTGCTAAATACAGTACAATGCTTTGTATTCTAAGTAAAAGCGGTAATCATTTTGTAATTGATAGGAAAGCAGTGACCATTCTTGTGTAGAGAGAAAATACACAGAGCACTCCTGTAGAAAAATAATTTGTATTTGTATTATATTTCTATGATGGTAAAAAAAAATTATATCTTGTATGCCCAATATACAATAATCATCCTTGATCACTGGACTTTACTGCTAGTATTTAGTATCCAATATTACATCCATTACAGTATTACTCTATCTTAGAAAATAAAGGTAAAGAGAGAGAAAGAGACAATTTTGGAGAAGCATTTTTTCAATACAGCAGGGGGAAGATACAGCCTAGAAAACAATGGAACCAGCTATATATCTCTGTATGGATTGGGAGGCTTGATAGGGAGGGAGGTGGGCAATCAGGACCGTGTGGGCCCCCGATGAGAGCGGTCCAGCAGGGGTTATTGGCTGGAGTGGCACCCCAGGGAATCTCTCTCTCTCTCTCTCTCTCTCTCTCTCTCTCTCTCTCTATGTCTTTGGGCCCATGGGTCTCTCCGGGTCCCTGGGGAGTGAAACTGTACAGACCGAATCGCTGCAGGGGCCCTATAGGCACCAAGCATGAAACACACCAAGGGGGGCACTCTGCTGAATTTAGGTGGTCAGCCGTAGACACAGACCGACAGATGGACAGAATCAAAGACAAAAATGAAATAGACGTCATCTCCAGTTATCTCAGTCTTTGTATTCTGTGTGTTTTAATGTGTGAATTGTACTTGCCAACTTGTCTACTGTATGAGAGAAAGAAAAAGACAGCGAAAGAAGAGAGTTTGTTTCTCCCTTAAAAGTTTTTTGGTCTTACATCTACTGTAGGATAATGACATCCAAGCATCCTCTGCCGGTTTGTGAATTCATCTGAAATTCATGTGCAGGTGCTTTGATGGTGGTGTCTTTTTACACGTGTGAATACTTACTGTAGTTGACAGTTTTCTGTTATGTTGTCTTTACGGTCATGTCAGATGGAAGAAAAAGAAGAGTTTGGTCAGAAGAGTGTGTGAAGGACGAAGGGGTGGATGCTGTAGGTGTAAGCATCCCTCCTCCTCACCTCCCCATCCTCCTCTACCCCTCCAACACCATCTTATTTTCCCCTCTTTCAATCTCACACACCCTCCCTCCATCCCTCTCTTCCACAGACGCGCACAACCACACTACATTCTACAAGAAATAATTGCTTTTGTCTGGAAGGAGTGTAGGGAGGAGGGAAAGGGGGCGCGCATGGCTCCCTCTGTGGAAAGAAGGGGGTCTTTGAAGGACAACTAGTCACTTCTCCCTTCCCTCCTTCGTTCTCCTCTCTCCTCTTCTTGCCTCACCTCCTTTCCCCTCATTCTCTGTCATTTGCTTCACCTTACTCTTTACTATCAGTTTTCCTCCTCTCCTTCCTCCCTTCTTACTCTTCATGTCTCATTCCTCCATCTCCCTTACTTCTCTCTCCTCTTCCTCGCTTCTCTGTCCTGCTCTTGCTCCCTTCCCCTCCTCTCCCTCATTGGACCTGCGGATGTCATCTGTCATACGTGAAGCGGAGGGAGAAAGACAATAAAACCTGGTTGTCTACTACAAAGGATGACACATTTTTCATAATTAAGAATATGCCAGTTTAGGGCGCAGCACACATTTCTTGACAATATGGCTGTCTGTTGATGACAAGTCTGATGCTGATGGTAAAATCATATGTGCAATTTCCATTTAAACAGGCCTAATCACCCGCAGCATTAAGTGAGCAAGTATTAACAGTCCTGCCGGATGGGGCTTTCAGGCCCTACAGGAGCAAGGGCTCGCTCATTCCTATTGATTTGCCCGTATTGACTGTGATGTTTAAGGTATAGATTTTTCTATTTAAAAATCTATATCGACAATAATCTGCTGTGTAAGCGCCCGGCGTTGATTGATGCTGGCCTGTAATTGACAGCGTGTAACATGTCGGTGCCGGGGAGGGAGAGGGCAGGAGGCGAGGAGAGGCATGCTGGGGAGGCCAGCGTGTGTGTGTGTGTGTGTGTGTTTGTGTGTGTGTGTGTGTGTGTGTGTGTGTGTGTGTGTGTCCCGGACGGAGGGAACAAGATCCGGGAGCAGGAGGGAGGAGAGAGAGGTGGTGATCACTTCAATCATGGAAGAACTCATCCCCTGACACCTTGGCTCTCTTATGTATTTTTATTTACTTACGTATTGTTGTAGTTTGTGCATTCATAGTATTTATACACTGGTTTAAAAAACAAAACCCCAAAAAAGTCCTTTCAGCCTGCAACCAACTTCACATTTCTCATGTTTGGAACAGCAGTGGTCGCTCTTGTCTTTCTATGTCTGAATAGCACTCTCGTCCGCTCAGGAGGGCTTATTAATAAAAGCAGCAGTGATGAGATAACTTAATTGTGTGCATGCTGGGTATTATGGTAGGTATTAGCGTTAAGCACTTATAGGTATCCATGGAGTCTCCTATCGGGTCTTCATCCCTTCCCAAACAGGCCGGTTGTAATGCACTGATCACCATTGGCATCATTATAGCCGGTATTATTAAGAGGGGGGAAAAATCCAGAAATCAATACAGGATACCTTTTGCAGCGGTAGTGAAAACGAGGGAGATGGGGGTGGGTGGGAGGAGGGAGTGAGGGGCAGGAGGGAGGGAGGTGCGGGGGTGGGGTGGTGATGTGTGAGTAGTAGCGGGTCCTCTCTCGCCTCAATGTTGCGGCCATCCTAGTGGCAGATCGCTACAATCCTGGAGGGAGCCGGGTCGAATGAGCTATTGGGGTTGCCGATAATAACGGGGACAAACAGACAGGCAAAAAAGACACACAGACGGATGGACGGAGATAGGCAAGTGTTCCGAAAAAACGCGAGACCATAACCGGATTCTATACGTTTTCTTATTTCCGTTGTTTTGCGTTTTTAGTATTTTAAATTATTTATTTATTCGCTGTATTTATTTATCTATCGATTGATTGCGTTTTAATTACTGCCTTGTGACAGAGAACGAGGGAGGAGGGGCGTCAGGGCCAAGCGCGCGCGTTGTGTTTGTGTGCGTGTGAGAGTCCGTGCAGCCTCCCCCCCCCACACTTGTTTATTTATTTGTTGATGATAGCCTTTATCGAAGCTGTTTTAAATGTGCTCGCGACGCGATCCGCTGCTTTACGCGAGCGGATGAATGTCTATATGTAGCCTTCATGCAAAGGAGAGAGAAGAAGGAGCGCGTGCAGCTAGAGACCAAATACAATAGATCAAACCAAATACCACAGAAATCCAAATAAGACTTTCTAACTCTGCTGGCCTTTTTACACTGTCTTGCCTCTTTCTATGTATCATTTATTGTGCTGTTTTAAATTGCAAAACGAATACCAAAGCTCAGTCCGCCTGGTGATGCTACAGGAGTAGGCTAGCGACTGTTCTCATGTCTTTTCACACCTATAGGAAACATTACTGGTGAGGGAGTGAGAGGATAAAATAAACTCTATGTTTACTCAAGGAGAACGCTCTAGCAGTGCAAAGGTAACAGAGAGACGCAGGTGCATCAACGACAGGCAGGTGACACACAGCCTTTTAATATAACGCCACTACAATAGGCCTGTAATTGTAACACAACTTTTCCGGTAGCCTGCAGAAGTGAGGTCTGATCTCCTCTCTATCCGTCTGTGTGTTAGTCTGGACTGTATGTAATATAACTGCTGCACTCAAGGGACCATCCTACATATATGTTCTATGCACATTTACACCAAAACTAATGCCGGCCACCAGTCGACATCCACAAATGTAAATAAAAGGGCGCCGCTTGCCTACATGTGTACACACCTAACGGTGAATGTTGTGAGCTCTCCATACCAAATATTTTCCCAAAGCTGTCTACCAGAGAAACGGACGAAGACACAGAAGCTTCAGAAGAGGACAGAGCTTATTACAGCAATTCTGTCAGATTATTTGCATCAAAACAAGAAGCCGGAGGAAGATCATGTTTGTTCCCTTGCCGGTGCCGTTCGTGTTTCAGAGAACTGCCCCTGACCTCAACGCCTGGCGTCTCAAGTCCCCTCTGGCTCTTCGCTCCAACTCCGGTAAGACATTTTTTCTCTTCTTCCTGCTACACATCCTCCATGTCGGCCAAACTCAGCCATGCAGACCCGCCCCGCCTTTGCTCGGTGCCGATGCACTTGCAGCGGGGAGAGTTGTCGGCGCACACACCCACTAACACACGCACACACACTCCTCCGGCTCGTCTTGAAGGCTTAAACGGAGTCCTTTACACTTGCGGGGCGGTTGTTCAAATCACAGAAGCTTTCCCGAGCGATCTGAAATGTCCAGACTGATTGAAAATGAATTGCGTAAAATGTCCGTTTTTGCTGTCCATTCTGTGAAACGATGCGCCACTGTTCCACCCGTGTGTTGCTTAATCTCCACTCCGACTATGTCCCTTTCTCCGAGTATATTTCTCTCCTGTCTCTGTCCCCATCCTTCCCCTCTCCTCCACTGCCTGCGCCTGAGCCTCAGCCTCCGTCTCCGTCTCTCCCCAACTAGACTCTCGGCAGGCAGGGAATATTCATGCCAACTTATCGATCCTGCGGAGATCGATTCCTGGGCCGGTGGAAGCAGGGAGAGGAGGAGATAGAAGAAGAGAGTAGGTACACGGAGGAGTACGAACGTAGTAGAGGACACAGGAAAACACCGTTATTCTCACGTTTGATTTCATACTGTTTTGACATTGTGTTTCATTTATATAGATATGTTCGTGACTCGGCTCTGAGCTTGGCGAACATCTGTGATTCGCCTGGTGACTGTTGTGGCTCTGACTTGCATGCTGGTTAGGGGCTCGCATCTTTGTAAACACCACTGGAAATAGACTTCCAGCACATCTCTCTGTCCCGTCGCTGCTTGGCTGCTGCACGGTTGAAAGCGGAGGAGCAGAGGGAGTGTGGAGTCAGGGAGGGGGAGGGTGCCGGCTGGGGCCGGGGCGCCGTCTGCGTTTCATCTGCGCTGAAGCGGAATAAAAGGACGCATGGTGGGAGCAGCCAGGCTGGCTTGAGTATGTTATGACTGTCGTTGTGAGAGAGCTCCAGCATAGTCCAGCTACGACTGTATCTCAGACATGCAACAGCTGCTCAGCCATTTCCCCCACTACATCTTTGGAGAGGGAAGGATGCGCTGGCTCTATTATGTTTTCTATCCTGTGTGTGCACACTCAAAGACTGCAAAGTAAAGGGAATTGAGAGAAAATACAATATGAGGTCAATGGGCTTTTATTTCTGACACATCTCAGTATTTAAGTTATTCACTAATGCATATACATACAGTAACTTGCTATCAGTTCGTAATGGTGCGTAAATGTGGCTGGTGTGCACCTTGTTCGATGGATGGGATCTTAAAGGGCCAGTCTTCTCCCCCTAGTGCACAGCTCTCCACTCATTTCCAGATCAGTTCAAGCCCATTTGATTTCAGAGATGCCAGGCTTCACCCTTACTCCACATAATCAGTCAGCAGTGCACAGCATGTGACAATGAAGGGATAGGTGATAGAGGGGGAGAGGGATGAGAGGGACCTGTTACCTATATCTTTAGAGATATACACACAGAAGAGAGGGGTGAGGGGTTGGTTGGAAGGAGGACGAGGGGAAGGAGCGAGGACCAGGGAGGAGGAGTTTTTGCGCTCCGCACATTGAAAAATGGCGAATGTCAGAATGAGATAAAAAAAAATGTGGAAAGAGAGAGCGGGAGAGAGGGAGAAGTGGGTGAAAGTAAGAGTAGGTGACATAGTGAAAAATGAGGAGGGAGAGGAAAACCCAGTTTGAGCTTGAGAGGTGAGAGTAAACCACGGACAGAGCCATTATGTTGCAGTGTCCCGGGCCGGGGCCAGCATCTGAATAAGCAGGCAAACTGATGGGATGTGTACACAGGCTGCTGGATTCCTTAGATGGTGGGATAACAGTGATTCACAATGCTATGCTGATTTTATTCCATTCTGATAACACAATACAAGGTGCTGTCCTTTTCAAACTCAGAGGGTTTGTTGCTAAAAGGGTGCAGGGTCAGTTCAACATCTCAGGACTGAAACAGGACTGCGCTGTTGTTTCTTCAAGAATTGTGCATTGGCAAACAACGAGAGACAGCATCACTTGGAAGTTTTTTAGTCACAGAAATACCAAGATAGAGTCGACACACCACAGAAGTGTCTTCAATAACTTATTGTCTATTACAGGCCTTGTGCCCTTGAGCTCTAATCTGTGCTTCCCCAACCTGCACTGGTAGCTCATTTTAATACCCGCACACACACGGGTTCAGGGGAGTTTAAGGTCTTTTGACTCAAGCTCTCAGTTAACTTGTTTCTTTGACTAGTGGCAGCGGCTTGACTCCACTGAGTTTGAGCTTTGTACGGGGTCAGAGGTCACAGCAAGAGAGTTTGATTTGGCCCCACCTGACCCTTCTCTGCCCCCTGTGTTTGTATTCTCTTTCATGTTACAACAGGCCTCGAGCACTCATGCACAACCCCTGTGGGGGCTCACACACACACACACACACACACACACACACACACACACACACACACACACACACACACACACATACACACACACACACACACACACACACACACACACACACACACACACACACACACATACACATCGTCATGAAACAGAAGAACCATCATATAGCATAAAACAAGGATGTTAGGCCATTTTCCACCTGGATAGCGAGCTGCAGTAACTGATCCAGGTTTTCTTCTATTTTTAATGGCACTGTGTCTGTGAAGGTACAGGTCAGGGCCGCTGCTATGTGAACTAAGCGTGTGTATGTGGAGTAAAGTGGTTTGTGAAGCCATCAGCATTAACTGGTGTATGAAAGTTTAATGGGACATAGAGGTGAATCCGCAGGTTTTCCACACAGTGCAGGGCTTGATATGAAATGATATGATGGGACATCATTGAGACTGGAGCTTTTTTTTTCTCTCTCTCTCTCTCTCTCTCTCTCTCTCTCTCTCTCTCTCTCTCTCTCTCTCTTTCTCTCTCATTCACATACACTTACACAAACACCTAGATTCAGTTTATCTCAGCTATGCACCTTCTGTCACACACCATTAACCCCTATCTGCTACCATATACTGTCTAACTCTCACACAGACCCCTTAGATTTTAGACTCACTTCAATACTGTCTCTGAATTTCAGAGAGGAGGTGCATACAGTTATTGCTATTTGTATTCCTCATAACCTTTTCTGATCATGTAGGGCCAATCTGATGTTTTTATTACATACAGCATATTTCAAAAAAATCCATCAATCACCACATCTACAGTTCTGTGTCTGTGCTTTCTGGCTACTTTCAAGACATTCCTACATGTTTATGGGGCGCTGGCACATGTCTTTGATGGCTGATGTGAGACTATGCAGGTGCTTACCCATTTGCTCTGTCTGTCTGAGAAAGAGGGAGAGAGAGAGAAAGTGTGTGTGTGTGTCTCTGTCTGTGTGTGTGTGTGTGTGTGTGTGTGTGTGTTCACAAGCATGAGCACACGTGCAAACTAGTGTGTGTAGGTATAGATCGATTTGTGGAGGGGAGCGTGCAAGTCGCAGTGTTAACATGATTGCAAATGACAAAATGTCAACCTGGGTTTGTTAGCAACATAATGGGGAATCAATAGACACGAGAAAGATGTCAATACTACATGCTTTATTGCATTAAGCTACCTCTCTCCTTCTCTGTAGCCCTCTCTCTCCTCTTCTTCTTCCTTTTCCGCCCACTCCCTCCTGCTCTCTGTCACAATACAATTCTATCTCCCTCCTCTCCCTGTGGTAGTACAATTAGATTGCAGTATATGAGCCAGCTACAGAGTTCTGAATGCAGCAGGCTGATGGCAGAATGCTTTAAGAGCTAATGGGCTATCTGTTTGGCTATTTACGTATATTAGGCTCACGTAGATGTCAGCCCGACACAGTTTGACAACATGAAGGGGCCCAAAGGAGCCACAGCAATGACGTCTTATGTTTAACTGATGCATTAATGCAATGATACTAACCACATTTGAAATCCTGCTCCAAGACAATTATTAAAAGTATAAATATGATATTACTAAAATCATCTGGCAACAGAAATGGCTTGTTTATTGCAGCATAGCATCATTTCTGAACATGTAATCACCTGCTCTTGTAGTTATATACTTAAGGTGACAATATTCTGTTTAAATTGATATATTTGGGAATTAAACCTGTTATACACTTTATGATTAATCCACACAAATCTAAATGTGTAATGATAACTGCTATTTGTGTTATAAATTTCTTTTAATCCTATTATCTGTTTACCTTTTTATGGATTTTGCACAGGTGTGCATGTGCAGCAGTAGGTTGTATTTATATATTGTTATTGTTAGGTGGTGGACCTAATTGGCTGTATCCGTGTGTGTGTGTGTGTGTGTGTGTGTGTGTGTGTGTGTGTGTGTGTGTGTGTGTGTGCATTGATGTGTGTTGGTTGAGACTAATGTAGTATTAATGCTGATGAGGTCCCAAAGCTCATTAGCAACAGTGAGTGGTATTGAGTTTCTCCCGGGGAACGGGACGAACGTGGACACACACACACACACATATACAGTACATCAGCCATTAGCGTATTAATAACCATTACCCCACACATATAAACACACACACTCTCACCAATCAATGACCTTTACCCATATGCTTTTAAATATGCATACACTTACAAAGACACTCAGAGCAGATACAGCAGGACACAGCAAGACAAATCATGCAAACATATTCAGAGCTTGATGAGTAGCATTTATAGGCCATCCATTATTCTTGAATGTGGTCCATACTCACTATATTATTGGATTGACACACACCGCATACACATACACAAGCTCACACTCTGAGGAATAATTGTGTGCACGTAGCTGCTGTGTCCAGTGAAATACAGCCCAGCATTAGTCCTAATCAGAGGCCGGGTGAGCAGGCCACTTAATCTGAGCTATCACCTGGAGAACACACACAGAGAGGGATAGATGGAGCTTGTGTGCATGGGTGTGTGGGCAGTTAATCAACACATCAGCAGGAATAAACACATACAAACCACCTGACTCCATTCTGGGTATTGATTTATACCTCTTACTTTGTTTCTCATTGCCTCTCCCTCTCTCTCTCTTTCAATAACATAGAGATGACGTACATAGGGAGAACTCAAGCATACTTGACCTCTACATGGGGGACATCCTGTTGTTGCTCTGAGTGTGTGTGTGTGTGTGTGTGTGTGTGTGTGTGTGTGTGTGTGTGTGTGTGTGTGTGTGTGTGTGTGTGTGTGTGTGTGTGTGTGTGTGTGTGTGTGTGTGTGTGTGTGTGTGTGTGTGTGTGTGTGTGTGTGTCAGTGGTGGCCTGGCTGTAATCAGGTTTGGAGTGGGCTTCGCCACATGTCACCAATCACCCACATCAGACTAGCCAGTCCAACAAGCTTTTGAACTCCCACTGACCATATTGAACTCTTGATTATCTGATTTTAGTGGGTTTTTTTTCACCAAGATTGCCTGATTTATTCAAACATCAGCACAAAGGCTCAGCAGCAGACATTCCTCTGGTCAGAGGAACCACAGCTTTCTTTGTAGCAAAACACGCAAGGACTGGACAGTCTATTCGCTGAGATGACTGTTCTCATAAACACACCAACAATATGTGTTCGCCTGCCTCTGTCTTTTTTTGTTGTTGATTGCTGCAGGCTGTAACCTCTGCCACCCCACACATGTGCCAATACATATAGATAATAAAAAAGACCAATAAAACCCAGGGGTTTGATTGGGTGTCTCCCCTTAGCCCAGCAGAGCGGACGACTAAATCAGAGGTCCTTCTCTCCATTTCATTTAGCTGATAAGATTTATGGTAATGAAGGGGTCCTATTAACCTTTGGGGTTCCACTGCTGTCCTTCAGAGACGAGGGTGGATGAGAGTGCTTAGCGATCAGGTTTTGAAGCGGAGGCAGCGAACATGTCTGCTATAAGCAATGTCCCATCATCGCAAATGCACCCTATAGAGTGCACACGCACTCCGCTCACACACGTACACAACGGAGACTCTCCAAAAGCAGCTCAGCCCTTTAAGAGAGTTAAATTCATGTTTAATCTCCCTCCTCTTTTTCTCTTCTCTGCATTTTCCCTTTTCTTTATCCCCTATATCCTTCCTGCTCTCCATCCTTCTCTCGGCAGGAGCACTCTGTTCTGAAATTAATCTGTTGTACTCCATCACCTCTTCTCCCTCTCATTGCCTTGTGCAATCTCTCTTACTCTGTCTTTCTTTTATAAGTGCATAGTCCCACTCTTTCTTGAATTGCTTGTGAAAACAAGTGCCAGGATATTAAAACATACTCCAGATGTTTTTTTTAAATACATCTGATTCATTTTAAACTTTAAAAACATATTTCAATAGATAATTTTCCAGGGTAAATTAATAGAACTTTACATTTTGATGCACCTCCAGTGTGTTGCTAAATACTTGAGCTGGGTTCCCTTTCTACCTGCATGTATTCATACCAACAATATTCACTGGTCGTCTATAAATATTAGGGGGCAAAGAGAAAGAGGGGAAGACAGAGGGAGGCGTAAACCCCTCCTCCCTTACAAGGGCTGCACCCCTCTGTCCCTTTGTCTGCTTGTAAAGGGGACGAGGAAAGAGGCGCAGAGCGGGGGGTGCCGAAGGAGTGACTAAGTGACCTCTCTCTCCCCTTTCTTTTGACGCTCCCATGTTCTGTCCATTTTGTTGTGCACGTCCCTCTCCCTCCCTCCTCTTTCATCCTCTTTCGTTCCCCCTTTTTTCAGCCTGGTTAAGTCGACATGGCTGCTGGCCTCATATGTCCTGTCCTCTCTCTCTCTCTCCCCCTCTCTCTCTCTCTCTGCCCGCATCTTAGGCTGCAGCTGCCTGGTTGCCAAAGTGTCTGTAGGACACATTAAGGCCCATAAAAGCCTAGTCTGCGGTCACACTCTTAACCACCAGTCAGAGGTAGTGTACAAAAGTGACTTTAAATGAGTCTGTGATTACCCTGGAACATGGAGAGAAACTGAAGTGGCCAAGAGAGTATGAGACAAGGTCGGAGAGAGGAGAAGAAAGAGCATCTTGTGGATGTTTCTTGAGTCTCTTAAGGAAAATTGAACAAAAACGAATATTTGTTTCTCCCACAGATAAGAGCTAAAAAGACTACCTGTGTGGAACAAGCGTTGAAAAGTTGTAACCGAAATTTCCTTCATTACAACCTGCTCGCCCCTCCCCTCCTTCACTCTTCTTCCTAATTGGCCACATGCTGCCTTGAGTGACAAGTGTAATCATCAGTCAAATTATGTTGGGAGTTGGGGACAGCAGAAGGTGGTGGTGGGGGGGGGTCGAAAGGAAGTGCTTTGATCAGTGATAGAGAGGGGGTGAGCGGCCAAACAGATAGAGCTACATGGAAACCTGCTGTCCACACACCTGCTGCTTCATAGATGGGCAACATTAACACCCTCAGTCCTCAGCCCACAGTTAGTTGGAAAAATGTCGTAACAATGCAAACTTGGTATTGAACTTGGTATTTGGTAACTTTACTTGTATCTATTCCTCTGCTTTTCATTTCCGCCCTAATAGCAACAAACCTCCTCTGCTGTATTTGCAATTGCAACACAGCCTAGAACAATGAAATCACAGGGTGTGATAGCAGCACAGTCTTTGATTCTCACTTGGACACACCAGGCCAGGCCCGTGTTATATTTGGATGTACTTTGTTAGCGAGAGCAGATGTTAGCTCTTCAGCCAGCTAACGAGGTTTACAGTAATTAGGAGTGCTGATGAAGCGCTTTGATTCTCCGGCTGTGGCTGCTCTCTCATTAGCGGCTAGCTAGCTAGCGCTGCAGCAGGCGCTCCAGTCACATCCTATTAGGCGGCTCATTGTACGCTCTGAATTAGGAGCGTGAGATTAAGTGGAGATGAAAACCGTCTGCGTACACACACACACACACACACACACACACACACACACACACACACACACACACACACACACACACACACACACACACACCGATAAATGCACACACACGTGCATGTACACACACACACACACACACACACACACACACACACACACACACACACACACACACAAATGAAGACTGTTTTAAAAAGACCAGCAAAGTTCACGTACACTTGCTGTTATAATGAGTTAGTGGAAGAAAAATCCTCCTTAGGAACCAAAAATTCAATCAGATACTATTTGGAGCTGGTGTTGCACAGAACATGAAGCATGCCTCAAACGTATGCATGTGCCAAGTGCCCATGTTAATAAAATAAGGGTTCTTATCAAAAAAATGACAAATGCAACTAAGAGGGTAACATCATCACAAATTTTAAGACATGATACTTTTGTTTGTGCATGTGTGTTTGCATGAACTTCCCGGTGTCTAATCCAGGCGGCAGGGCGAAGCAAGACATTCTCTATGGCCCCTCCCCGCATCCACGGCTATTCATACTAGTATCTTTGTTGGTCCTCCTCACATGAGGGCCCTATACACTCAGTCCCTTTTTTCCCTCAGTCCGACGCCCCTGCCAAGCGGTGGAATATGTCCATGTGTTTCCTAAAAATTAAACAAAACAAAAAGACAACCTTGAAAATACTCCAACACCCTTTTTCCCTTCTGTTCTTCTCCTCGCTATTTGTCAATACACTCTACATGCTCCTCTCCACTCCCTCCTCTCCCTCTCTCTCTCGTCGTCTTTTGTGTGATGGAGTGATTATTGAGGACGTGGCTCCTGTGTTTAACGCTGGTTGATGAAGTCTGCCTTTGTCTGTTTTCGCTAACCTGTCGCAACCGGGACACCGCTTATAGCAAAATCAATACATAGAGTAGAAGCGAGAGAGGCCTGGCAAGGGAGGTAGAGAAAAGAAAGTAGAGGGAGGGGTTGGAGGGGTGTTCGAAGGTAGATGAAGGCAACGAGACAGGGGCAAGAGCGTGGATAGAGCAGGAAGTCATTGGAAGGCAAAAGGAAGAGAGTAAAATGGAAGGAAATTTAAATACTTGGCTCCACCGCTGCTGAAATGTGGTGACGGTGAAGGAATGGTGTCGCTGGTGTCGCTGGTGCCTGTGTGTGTGTGTGTTTATGTGTGTGTAAATCAGGGCATTTATATGTATGTGTTTGTCTTGCCTGTGCATGGCCTTGACCGATGGGCAGTTGTATCACTTGTTTAAGTGCATGTGCACCAGCAGAATGGCACTGCCCCTATCTGTGCGAGAGCTTCGTTTGCTTCCACTCCCCAGAGTCAAAGTCGGTGTAAAGAGGAGAGGGGAGCGACAGAGGGACAAGAAGAAGAACGAAGGAGGAGAGGATGGGGAGAAGGAGAGGTGTATGGGGTGAGGAGGAGGAGGGGGGGAGCAGTTGTGTGAGAGAGGCACAGCTGGGAAATGAGAAATGCAGCCCCCCCTCCCCGTATACCACCACCTTACACTCACACATACGGCGCACACACACGCACCTACGCACACACACACACACGCACACACGATCCCCATCTCTTTATCCTCCCCTCAGGAAAGAAGGGGTGGAGGGGGGTGAAGGGAAGGGAGAGGCAGGGGGGATAGGAAGAGATGGAGAAGGGGACAGATAGGGGCATTAAAATTCATGGCCTTTTTTTTTATTTTCCCTGCTGAAAATCAATAGTGTTTACTATGAATGAGTGGAACAGTGGACAACAGTGGTGCCGGGGGGACAGACAGAGACAGAGAGGAGGAGGAGGAGCAGGAAGAAAAAAGAGAGAGAGAGAGAGAGAGAGAGAGAGAGAGAGAGAGAGAGAGAGAGGTAGAAAGAGGTAAAGAGGAGGGGTGACTTTATTGCACCAGAGGCCAAGGTTAAAGACCAGCAGGGGCAGAGAGATGGAAGCACTAAATAAATTCAGTTGTCTTCTAAAACAGACATACTACCCTGTAAATGCATATTTACTATTGGCTGTCATAAGAATGTATAGAAATCATATTCTGTCCAGCTGTAATGTTCCCAGCTGTAATATTAACTGTTCAACTGTCTTTACTTTTCTAACTTGCCATTCCTCATTTCTCACTTTGGCTGACTCTACCTTGTGTGTGTGTGTGTGTGTGTGTGTGTGTGTGTGTGTGTGTGTGTGTGTGTGTGTGTGTGTGTGTGTGTGTGTGTGTGTGTGTGTGTGTGTGTGTGTGTGTGTTAATTGGCAGCCAACAAACATCACTTACATGGTCTCTCACAAACAGCAGACCCATACACATGCACACACAAGCCGTCACACACACAAACTCCAGTCCAGTTCACACTGAGTTGTTCTGCAACCCTGACCCTGTTTCCTGCTGCTGAAAGCCTAGAAGTTCAGGATGGCTTACCAGTGTTTTGATTAAGCACTGTCTGTGTGTCTCACACCACTTGATCAAAGAAGAAAAACAGTGTGTTTCATCTGTTTTTCTAGTTTTTACTGGATGTGGCCCTGACATGTTCCATAGAAATCAACGCTTTGAAAACAATTATTTTGTTTTTCTGTCTACAAAATTTTCTCAGTAAATAGAAAATAGATTTAAGGGTGCCAAACGCTGCTTCTAAATTACAGCAACCTTTAGTTTTTCTCCTTTTTTTTTTTTTACTTAAACCAAATAGGCAGTTTTTTTTCTTGCAGTATTTCTTTTCAACATGTATCTGGTATCAGATTCTCACCATGGAGCAAGTGTCTTTAAGTTGTTTTGTGGGGAGCTGTGTGTGTGTGTGTGTCTGTGTGTGTGCGTGCGTGCGTGTGTGTGTGCGTGCGCGCGCACACGTGCGTGTGTGTGATACAGTATGTGCCAGCATGTAGGTGTGCATGGCTATCTTGTGCATATAAGCCCCTGTCATTGTGCACACATTCCGCACATTCCGCATTGTCGTGGATGTGTGTGTGTGTGTGAGACTGAGCTGTGCGGGGGGTGATATATATTCAGGCAGCTCATGCATTATGGAGAGTGTAGGTGAGAGCGTCTAAATGTGAACTTCTGGTATGTGTAGGGTTCAGGGCCAATCTCATCGAAGCCTTTGGTATTAGCATAGCATCTCCATTTCAAATCGGCCTGTCAAAAGCCAGCAGCATGTTTTATTCAGCAACAGATATTGATCACATATTATGCATACATACCAAATCTATATTACTTACCAAATCTAAGCCTTTGATATGTATATGATACTGCTTTGTGAATATGCTGCAGGTGTTTGTTATGTGCATAAACTCTGCAACTCTTTGGTGATGCAAAATATATTTTAGTTTTTTTGCAGCTGCAGTTATTTGATGTGGTAATGGTAGGCAGTAATGTTGACCGGGCGTTAAAGTTGGGAGCTGAGAATGACTTGTTTACTGGTCAAAAGGAGGGGACAGAGGCAGACAAAGTGCATCCATTCAGCCGCTGTGTGTGTGTGTGTGTGTGTGTGTGTGTGTGTGTGTGTGTGTGTGTGTGTGTGTGTGTGTGTGTGTGTGTGTGTGTGTGTGTGTGTGTGTGTGTGTGTGTGTGCGCGTGTGTGCGTGAGTGTGGACACTGCAACGTCTGCAGGGACGAGGAGAGTTAGCTGAGGTCAGAATGGCACAAAGGTTCTTTGCTGTGGGCTCGGGCTTGTGTGTTCATTACTCCGACGTCTCAAAAGACCAAAGTGGGTGTTGTGTGCTAACTTCAATTTCTCAATCCACTTACACAGCTTCTAGCTTCTTGGTCGAAATGACCTCCAAGCACCCATATACTGTATATTAACAGCCAAGATTTCACTATACCAGCTTCTCTTTGTCCATCAACATGTTTTTCCATCAATAGTTCTCCATGTATAAAACCGGAGACCCGAGGCCATCTCTGCCTCTCTATCATGTGCCGGTTTTTACCATCACGCTGCATCGGTGCTGCACTAAATCTCCCTTCTCTAAATGACTGGAGTGGATGAGAGGTCACAGTATATGGGGGAGGAGGACAATGCAGGCTCTAGCTGTGATGGAGCTTGCTTTTTCACCCACCATGGGCAGAGGTGGCCCATTTGCTGAATGAGACATTAGGAAGGTAAACGTTGGTTTGTTAGGGAATGAAAATTTTTCCGACCACATGACTTTGCGTTTACTAAGGTTGAATTCAGGGTTTCATTACCTATCTGTCTTGTACCTCTTTTTTCGACCATCTTGTCCCCCCCCCCCCTCTCTCTCTCTCTCTCTCTCAGTACTCTGTTCCCTTAGCGACCGTTTCCAAGGTGCCCATTCCCAAGGGCTGGAGGAGGGGTCCAGTGATGTCATGCATGCATAACTCCACACCTGTAATTCATGCCCTGTTCTCCCCTTCCTCTCTGTCTCTGTCACATTTTTCTTTTCTTACTTTATTTATTTTTTCCTGTTACACCCCATCTCAAGTGCCTTTGTACACTTCCCCTCTCTCTTTTTTGGATCTTCCTCTGTGGCTTTATTACACATCCAAAACTGCTTTTTCCACCTTTTTTCCCGCTAGAATAAAATTCCCTTTTGATTTAGGAATCACTTTGGTTTGTTCCAGATTTTGATTTAAACTTGTGAGTGTTTTATTTGAACAGTATGGAACAGTGACGCTTATCTTTTCACTTGCTGTTAAAAGACAGACAGTTGAGCTGCCCTCTGTCCACAGTGTACATGACTCTCTACATCTGCTCCATGTTTAAAAGGTCATTTGTCAAACCTGACATTTTCCGCCCTTACCAAAGGTTTCCTCAATATCCAGCTCGGCTCCTACATTCAGAGTTTATGTTTTTTCATCTATTTGTTTGCTTTTGTATAAACCTTTTCTGACAATATGTTCCTCTTCAGTGTCAAAGGATATCAAGAGACTAGGAGGCTGAATTCTATCATCTTGTAATGTTCAATAAATTAAGGTATGACAGATGTGGTCCCCTGTGTGGGTAGGTGGGTGGGGATGGGGGGGGGGGGGCGCAAGGATTCCATGAAATGTAAGTTGCCAACGGAAGTGTAGTGAATGAACTTGCACACACACTCAATGGGGTCTGATTAGGGATTGTGTGTGCGTGTGTACGTGCGTGCATGCGTGTGTGCGTGCGTGCCAGCAGGATGTTTTTACTCAGCACAGGTTGTCACTCTCCTGTTTTTCCCCATGTACCTTTTGTTCCAGCCCTATTCCACCATTTTGTTTTTTGTTCTGGACAAAAAGAGGCCCCACAGCAAGGCCCCCTACCTGAGCACCGCCTGCTCCAACACACACACACATACACACACACACACACACACACACACACACACACACACACACACACACACACACACACACACACACACTCTCTCTCCTCCTCACTCATCTCAAATACTTTCTCTTCATCTCTCTCTCTCTCTCTCTCTCTCTCTCTCTCTCTCTCTCTCTCAAATTCAAATAGCTTTATGGCAGGACCATAATTAAGCAAAGTATTGCCAGAGCAAAGGTTTACAATGCATGTATAATAAATCACAATGGAAGAAAAAAACAAATTTGTTAGTAAATTACTACACTATTAGTCTCTCCACAGTACTGTGCTACACCACACATACATTCTGGGATAGGAAAAAAAAACGCTCTGGGTTGTTTGCATTTCTTTAAACCAATCACAATCGTCTTAGACAGCTCTGCAAAAATGGTCTCGGGAAGGAACTTGTTTTTGTGGAACATTTGCACCCCACAAAAGAAAATGCCACATATAAGTTAACCGTTCACACAATACAGTAGCGTGAGCTATTTAAATTAAGTGGATACGTTGTTAAAAGTAATTTGCTCTTATCATCGCTGTGTGTACTTTGTCCATAGCAATCTCATATCTCTCATATCGGTCCCAAAACATCCCAGTTAGATAGTAAATGCTGTAAACATATTCTTTGTAAATCTTTACATTACCTTTTGCAATTATGTAAGCATATAATGTAATCTGAAAACTGCTGCCCTGGTTAAAAAAAACAATGCAACTGATCTCAGCTGGTATTCTGTCTATAATGGATGGAATGGAAATTTCTAACTGACCCCAAACTTTTGACCGGTAGAGTATAGTCAATGTTTTCATGACATTCGTGTATGCAGGGAGCTGGTAAAGGACTCGGGAAAATGCGGAAGCCTGAAAAACTTTGTGTGCAATTTTAATTGGACTAAATGGGGCACCAGTTTAGACACAGCATTCAGTTAAGTTACTTCAGTTCCTATTAATACATCCAAGGTCTCAACCTTTTGTTGTTGGCAGAACTGTCAGTTTTCTCTGTGTTGCCAGGTTTGTCTGAGTCCACCAGTCTCAATGGTCAGGCTGTGGTCGCTCAGTGTGTATTTAGATAATGTTGGTTTTTTTTTCAGTCTCTCTCCCTCTCTCTCTGATTAGCTGTGTGCTGTGGTGACGGGAGGGCTCTGGTGGGCTTGTTGAATGAACTCTGTGGTTGTGCTGGCAAATCAATGATAAAGAGTAATGGCATCAACAATGTAATGTGTCTACTTGTGCTTTCATTGAAAGCCCACTCACCTCTTACTGTTTATGCCACCTTGGGTCTTTGACTTCGATTTGCACCATAAACTATGTTTCTATCTCTTTATGTTTGGCATTATATGTATCTTTTATCTCTGTCATTTGTTTCTCTCTATTGGTCTGTCTATCCTCTAACTCCCTCCCTCTTTCTCTCTCTCTCTCCCTCTCTCTCTCTCTCTCTCTCTCTCTCTCCCCCTCTCCTTCTCTCCGTCTCTCTCTCTATTGATCCAGTCATAGTTTTCTCAGTCTTCACAGTACTGGGCCGCTCTAATCAATACAGATAATTGTCTGCTCTCTTTCGATGCCAAACATAGTCTCCCCTTCTCCCCTCTCCCACCCTCTCTCTCTTTTTTATCAATGAGCCCCGGTCTTCCCTCACCCCTTCTCACCCACTCCACCCTCCTCCCCTCCCTCCCCCCCTCCCCTCCAGACGGGGATTCCCCTTCCCCTAATCACAGGAGATAACCTGCTTTCTTTACCGATTTTCTCCCACCCGCCCTCCCCCACACACATCCCTGCCTCGCCCGCTACCTCCCTTTCCTCCCTCGTTCATTGATTACCGTGAGAGCCAGGGCCCGGCCTGCCCGCCCTACAGATGTAAACACGCACAGCGCTCATGCTGTGGTTTAGTTGCCTTTCGACCTCTCCTTATGTGTGGGCCTTTTGGTTAATCAGTAGGATCCAGTGGTTTTTACCCTGTTATGGCAGCTTTCTATGATGACTCTGATCCATGATCGTCAGGATGATGACGTTATACATTCACCATATTGCCTGTGACCTCTCTCCAAAATAAGATCTCTCATTTGTGACATCAAGGCAGACAGTTTTTACACATTTTATCTGGTGAATTAGAGCCTTTTAATAAAGAAGCACAACTCAAATCAAGTTCATTTTATTTATAAAGCCCAAAATCTGAAATTTGTCTAAGAGGGCCTTAAAATCTGTACATTATCGCCCTCTAGCCTTAGATCATCAATTCAGTGAAAGAAAATCTCCACAAAACAAACCTTTAAGTGTGAAAAAAGGGAGAAACCTCAGGAAGAGCAACAGAGGAGGGATCCCTCCTCCAACATGGACAGACGTGCAATAAGTGTTGTATATACAGAGTAAACAGAAGTAGCCATATTAGAATTACAATATGGAGAAACAGAATGACAACATTAAGTAAATATTAAGTGTAATAAGTTAAAGAGTTTCAAGAAAAAGCGTGAAGACTAGAGCGAGCAAGTGTATGTCCACAGTTAGACCCAGTGAAGCATTCATATTCTGTTTCTACATATGAAATCCTGTGTGTTTAATAATGTATCCATCCATCCAGCCAACAAGACAGGTTATAGGCGTGCAGGTTATTGTGCGTGCGTGCGTGCGTGCGTGCGTGCGTGCGTGCGTGAGTGCGTGAGTGCGTGCGTGCGTGTTTGTGTTTTCTTCTATGAATCAGGCATGTAGCATCCAGCAGTCTCTGATGTATAGTCTATCGCAGAACTCAATCTGGAGCTGCACATAAACCACACAGGTAATATCAATGACAATATATATACAGTATATGTATCCAATGTTTACACAAATATCCCATATCTAGTCACATCTGCTGCAACTGATAGCTGAGGCAAAGCTGTGTTTCTGTTTGGTCTTTACCACAAGAGGAGTAAGTGAGATGGCGTTGGAAAAGGAAAGAATCCGTATCAATCTTGATTTAGGTCAAAAATAAAATGATTTGCTGTAATATGGGAAAACGGAAGATAGCAAGAGCAAATCATTTGTATTTGAATTGTGAGAGTGTATTGGAGTTTTATAAACATGTCTGTGCATCAGTGAGTTATCCGGATGATGGTGTGTGTGCATGCGTGTGTGTGTGTGTGTGTGTGTGTGTGTGTATGTGTGTGTGTTTATGAGCAGGCCGGCATGTGTGCATGCATGTGCACATCTGAGACAAATGGAGAGAGTCTGGAGGCTAGGCTCAGGTTTACACGTGTGTGATCAGACTAAGCAGGGCTTAAAAGGGCCAGCAGCGGGATGGAGAGGAGAAAAGGAGGGTGGAGGGAGGTGAAGCAGTGGGGTTATATTGTCCTGGAGGAGGTATAGGGGGGAGGGTTGGGGTCGAATGGGAGACAGCAGGGATCCTCCTTGCCCCATGGGAGTTGAACCTACAACCCCCTAACCTTCCTCTAGCCCTCTGGTCATGGACTTGAACCCTGTAACCCCCTGACGGACAATCTGTTCTTCTCGACAGCCTCACTGCAGCACTGTGCATGCCATTAACGGATAAATGTGTGTGTGTGTGTGTGTGTGTGTGTGTGTGTGTGTGTGTGTGCGTGTGAGTTGAGTATAGCTGTGGCTTTGACGTTTGGTCTTGCCCCCTTTTTATTTAATGCTTGTCAAACAGAAGAGATATGAAAAAAGAAGGCTGAAGCGCGGTGATTTGTTATTTTGATTTTGTCTCTGCTTTGTTGAGATTTCTGTTTTGCAAACCGGTGTGAGAGGTGATTTTTTTATTTTATTTTGCACTCAATGAAATAGATAAATAGAGTATTCTGTGTGATCCACCTGGGCTCTTTCTATCACCAGTGCATCCCAGCTCTCCTCGTGTCTCTCTAACGAGGACAGAAGCAGAAAGGTTTATGCATGCCCGGACCCGCCTCAATCTTCACCTGTCAACACAATCCTTCTTACCTTGGAAAAAAATGGACACACAGTATGGGGGGGAAGTTAGTGAGAGGGGAAAGGATATAAAGAAGAAAAGAAGAGGGCTGAAGTATTCCTCTTAGCCATTTTTTTGCTCTCCTTTATTTCTCTATTTCTCCCCTTGTTTGTGTTTGTGGGCTCTTCTTATCAGATCCCAGCTCCATTCAGGGCCTCAGTCAGGGGAAGAAGCCAGACGCCTCCATCTCTCCTTCATTCAATCTCTCTGTCTCTCTTGCTTTCTTGTGCTCTCCCTCTCCTAACCTTTGAGAATAAGAGCCTTGAATTTGAATTTCAGAGCAAGCAAGCGAGCTAGAGGAGGGTTTGTAAGGAGGAGGAGGAGGAGGAGGAGGAGGAGGAGGGGGGTGAGCCGGAGAGGAGGGGAAGCTTGGACAGGGGGGGTGGTTGTTGAAGCTGCAGTCATTGAGAAAGGGCCTGCTCAACGCGTCCCCCGGCCTCCCCCCTTAGAGGGGCCCCGATCGATACAAACTCGGAGCAATAAAGCTTTCCCCCTGTCATCTCTGCAGAATACAAAGCAGAATAGAGAGAGGGAGAGGGAAAGAGAGGGAGTGAGAGAAAAAAAGAGAGAGAGAGAGAGAGAGGTGAAAAGCTGTTCCGCTAGCCAGACCAATTTCCTAACCCCCCTCCTCCTCCTCGCTCGCTTCACCACCACATCCCCAACACACCATCACCATCACCACCACCTCTATCACCCCCTATCCTTACCTCCGTCTTTTTATCTATCGCTCTTTCACCTCTTTTCCCCAAATGCACAATATATCCCCCTGACTGCATAGCTGAATGGCTATCTCTCCATAATAAATTCAGCATGAATAAAGGACAATAGGTTCCCTGTTTCCCCAACTATCGGAGAGAAAGGTAGGAAGGGGTAGCTGAGGAAGGAAAAGTGGCAAAAATGGTGGTGTGATAGGGAAAGTAGTAAAACAGCCAGGGAGTAGGATGGATGGAAAACAGAAAGGAAGGATAGTTATATCTGGGGATAAAGTGTGTATGTGGAGGGGGAAGAAAGAGAAAAGGAGGGAGGGAGGGGGAGGGATTGCAACCAGAGAAAGATGGATGTAGCGATACAGGTAGAAAGGAGGTGGAGGAATATTGATGAGGAATAGGAAGGGGGGGGTAGGTAGAGGAAGAAGCAAAATGTGTGGGGATGGGTGAGGGAGTGAGCGAGAAAAGAGAGAGAGAGGTGAGGGGGTCAAACCGCAATCCCTTGAATTGAGAGCCAATTACTGTAATTGTAATCTGGATTCAAAGCATTGAGAGACACAGCAGTGACAGGCTCGTGCAGGCAACCGCGGACACACACGTGCAGGCACGAAACAGACAAAAGACAGCGTTTGTGTGTGTGTCTACATCTCTACGTGCTGTGTTGATTGTTCTGTGAAACTGCAGATGTGCATGCATTTTGTGTGTATGTGTGAGTCCATGTCTCCATTATTCTCCACTGAATGGCAGTGCAGGAGTCGGCCTGCCAATCAACTATTGTACTCTTGTCAATTTAATAATATTTCTGAGTGCTGACCTCCACAGCGCTACAACCATCGCTCTATGTGTGTATTAGCCTGAGTGTGTTCCTATATATTTCTCTGTCTCTCCCTCTTTCACCTTAGTCTAACCCCCACCCTCCCTCCCCCTCTATCTTCCTCCCTTGTTCCCTGTCTCTCATTCTCTCCTTTATTAGAAGAAGATAGTGCGAATCCTTCATCTCTCCTCCACTAATTCTCTCCGTTATTGTCCCTCTGTTCGGCCCTCCGTGTCTCTGCACTCTTTCACTTGTGTCCTCCATTCTTTTCTCATCGTGATCTATATTGCACGCTTTTTCTTTTTTTTTAATCTTTTTTTTTTGCACCGGCCTCGTTCCCGTCCTTTCCTGTAATGTTTTAGCTTTCTCTCATTCTTTCTTTCACTCTATCACCTCACACCGATGTCACATCCTTGTCTTTCCTCCACTCTTTTCTACCTCGGACCTCATCCCTCCATCACCATGTCTTAACTTCCCCCGCTCTCATCCTCTTTTCCTTTCTACCCTGCTGATGTTACTTCTCCAGGCCGCCTCATATTCAACATTGTCCCTTTTTGCTTTTTCATCATCATAGGCTCATTTTGTCAGCTCTATGTCCCCTTCTCATTCCTCTCCCTCCCTCCCTCCATCCTTCCTTCCTTCCTTCCTCATCCCTCTCTCTCTCCCTCCCTCCACCCTATTCGTTCCCTGGGGAGGTCAGTAATAATGGTAGTGATGGAGTGAGAGAGGGAGGTGCGATTATTGTCTTGTCGGGAGTCAGAGGAATCGATCGGCCTAGAAATATGAGGCGCAAGAAAGAGCCGCTATGTCAGATACAATAACCACCCGCTCCCGGGGGCTTACACACATACGTACACACACATTTAGACACACACACAACATACAGACACATAACCGCATTCGACACAAACATACACATTTATTTTGTTCGATGCAAGTGCAGACACTGACACGCCCGCACACTCGTACCATCTTTCTTTTTCATTAAGGCAAGGCACACACATCCCTCTTCTTCTGTGGTGGAGGAGAGTGGCGATGCAGCCCAATCATCTACATGCTTTGATCTGAGATAAAGCATAGAAGTAGATCTGTTCTGATCATTCTTCATGCACAGATAAAGGGCAAGGCGAGGAAAATCGCTCACACACCTTTCACTCACGTAGCTATAAACAGACATAAACACACACATACACTTGCACGCCGCACACACACGCTCACACTGAGACCTTTCACTGCTGTTGCCTGGCAACGTGGCCGAGTGTCCAATCCGAGCTGAGAACAGTGGCCAGTGATGTCACAGCTGCTGCTGACCAGCAGGTCTGAGAGAGAAAGAGAGACAGAGGAGGAGAAGAGAAAGTTTGAATTGGAGAAAGAAAAGGGGGAAGGTCGCAAGAAATGAGTGGGATGATGATGAGAGGGTTTGAAAAACTCACCGAGGTGAAAAAGGCGATGGGTGGGTGGAAGGAGAACACATAGACTATGCCTGCCATAACTTAAGTACACACTTTTTTTGTATTTTAATTGGGTGAATATGGAGGCTTGCTCTATACAACAACCTGCCTTGTCAGTGAAAGTGAACAGTTTGGTCTAAAGTGGCCTCAATGCTCCTCGAGCCGGCTATAAAGGCCACCAGTCCTTCCCAGTAGACCCTCAGCTTTTGTGCCAGAAGGAGAAGAAGAAGAAGAAGAAGAAGAAGAAGAAGAAGAAGAAGAAGAAGAAGAAGAAGAAGAAGAAGAGGGGGTGAGAGGAGCGAAAGAAAAAGATTTGAGCTTCAACCTTGGTAGCGCCGTGGGAGAGAGCGATGTCTGTCTAGACAATCCCGGCTCCCTATGGGCTGCAGAGATGATAGAGAGGAGGGGAATGATGCGAGAGAAGGATGGACGGGCGGAGGGGCCAGAGGAAAAGGAGCGATTGAGAGGTATTAGGACAGGAGAGGAATAGGTGTTGTAAAGGTGTAGGCGGCGTGCATGTGTGTGAGAGATGGCGTAGGTCCCATGGTAGCAAACAGTGTGAGTGTGTTTTAGCCCCTGCTGCTTCTCATACAAAACCTCAACCTCTGTAGTCTCCACACTGCTAGACCTACTGTTTATAATCCAGCAACTCCTCATGGGTCTACACCTGCACACACACACACACACACACACACACACACACACACTTATACACTAGACTGGATTTTAAATCTCTCACCTTGTAGAATAGAGTCTAGCTGTCGGACTTTGTGTAGGACTTGGTGGGTCCATCACCGAGCCGTGCTCTGTCCCCTCTATAAGGAGAGGAATATGATGGATTATATGAATTAGAGCCAGTGTGTGCTCCAGGCCTGAGGCTGCACTAGATATAGGAGGACCGAGCCATAGAGGGATACTGAACTGGTTTGGAAACCCCTGAATTGTCCCTGCAATGACCCATTATACACACACACAGCCTCTCCCAGCGTCCTCACCCCCAGCTAACATCTTCTCTTCTATTCCTATCTCCCTATCTCTCACCTTCATTCCCATCACTCTTTTCCTTCTCCTTCATTCCCTTCCTTTTTTTCTTTACTATTCCTCTTTTTCTCCCTTTTAGTCACCCTCCCTCCTTGCCTCTCCCTCTCTCTCTGACAGTGGAGTGATTGATGGCGCTCTAGAGGCCTCAGCCTCCCCCATCTTCCTCTCTGGGGTCCCACCAGCAGTGTGTGTGTGTGTGTGTGTGTGTGTGTGTGTGTGTGTGTGTGTGTGTGTGTGTGTGTGTGTGTGTGTGAGAGAGAGACTGTACAAACGTAACTTCTGGGGGTGACCAAAACACACTGTGTAAACATAACTCATATTCTCGAAATATATATAATTATTTATATATTTAGTTTATTTTCCAAGTTAATAATGTCCCAGTTTATTATCTAGTGTGACCATGTGGCCCAAAATTACCTAAATGGTGAGGCTGGAGTGTTGCTAGGTCTGGTCTCCTTGGTAACCAAGGATCAGATCTCCTTGGGGCAGGAAGGCCCCCCATGGCCATGAACTGTACACACACACACACACACACACACACACACACACTTAGATTCACCAGCCACCTATTTGAGCCACTCAAACAAATATGCAAACACACACATGCACAAAGACGCACACTTAGGTAGTTATGTGTGTAGATTGAAATTTGAACAAAGGTCACGGCCAAAGCCGGGCTGCCCAGACAACCTCTGACCCAGAGGAACGCCCCCTCCCCAATGCGCAGTCTGTCACTGTTGGGGACGGGCCTGGCAGTCTGTCCGTGCATGTCCTGCTAAGGCCAAAATATTATCATGAAAATATTTGTCTCAGGCTGTAAGTCTGTTTGGTATCCGGCCTGCATTTTAAGGTGTTGGAATGTGATATTGGTTGTTTGATTAGCACCACCTAAAAAAGAAAGAAGTGGGGAATCAAATTGCTCTGGCTGTAACTAACTATTGACAGATAGCTTTCTAGAATGTCATAAAACAAGGTGGCATCATCAAAATCCATGTGTGTTCCAATTTCAGGCCAGAACCCAAAAACATTCAGTTTACTATTATATATTACAAAGAAAAGCACCGTTATTCCTTGAAAAATACTTGAAATCTTTAATCACTTATCAAAATCGACAGTTAATTTTCTGTTGGTTGACCAATCATAAATCGACTGATCGTCTTAGCTGTAGGCTATATCCAGCTCTTTACCAAAAACACTGCATTTGTGAGTTTTCTTTTAAGAAAGCCCAAGTTTCTGTACTGATATTGTCCTCATAGTAAATATATATTTACATATCTCAGAACATCAGTATTTGTATGTATGAGGACAGATTTAAAAATATTTCTCTGTATAACAGGGAGCACCTCCAGTGCAGCACCATATGCATTTCTCAGTGTGCGTCTATCCAGCAGTACATTGGGCTGTTGTAAATCACCACATAAAGTATTTATAAGGTTAAACTTGGGAACTCTGCTGCCGTTAGCTTTTGAATTAGTGAACTCGGACCAAGGGAGAAGGAAGGGGAGGGAGGGGGTGGGGTGATCAGTGCCTTGTCCCCTCTTCCATAGATGGATCTTATTTGTTCATCAGGATTAAATCAAGAGTGCCACCTTGTGGTCGGCTTGGCTTACTGTCAGGGCAGCACATTGACACTTCCAGATTTGAAAATTCTAGACAGTATTTCTGCTGAAACATGCTATTCTGCTTCCGCGAGATCATTCCCCGACTCTAGATTTTCACTTATTTAGCAGCTTCTTAGTTTGTTAATCCTAGTTGGCACCACTGGTAGTAGCTCATATCTAGTTCATCTGTAATGTTCCACTTCCATGCCCCATCTCTCCGTGACATGAAGAGATTCGTAGTGTGGCTTTCTTTGGTGTATCACTATGTTCAGCCCACAGTGGGGTGGTGGTCAGTGGTACAGTGAGTGTTGTGACTGAGTTTTTCCTTCTGCTCGGGTTAGAGTGGCGCTGTGGCTGAGGATGTCTCACATCTTCTCTTGTTGGTGCCAAACTCCCTCAACGGACCACCTTACTCCCACTGATGTTCTCACTAACAACAACCCCACAGCCACACATAGACACAGATATGACCATGGAGAGATTGTCATGACTCATGGTAGACAAAACAGTCTATGAGAACTTGTGAGAACATCTTAGAGTTGAGAGAAAACTCTGCTCAGTTGAGTTTTGGATTGGTTTTGAAGGTATGCCGGGTCACATATATCGTGCAAATGTATCATACGCTCTTCGGTCAGAATGTCAAGCCTGCTGTTTTTCTCTTGCATGTGTGAGTGAGCGTGTGTGTGTGAGTGGCTGTTTCCAGCCGCGCCATCACTTTCCGTCAGCACCCGTCATCCCCCTCTTTTTCTCCTCGTCTATCTCTTCGATCTTCTCGCTCACTCACTCTCCCACTCTCTAACCTCTTGCATGTCCCCCTTCCTTTTCTTTTTTCTTTAATCTTGTATTTTTCTCTACTGTGTGCCGAGTTCCTACTCTTTTGAGGCTTACTTCCTGTTGTATGTTGCAGGATGTGGGGAGGAGGTGGGGCTTAGGGGGTGTGGACTAGAGAGAGAGTAATTCTCTCAACCATATGATTTAATACACTCCTCCTTTTTGGTTTGAAAGAGGGGGAGAGTGAGAGTTTTTCTTTACGTAGAGCACACTCTCTCACACACAGACACAGATATGACCAAGACAGCAGCAATAGCGGCAAAGGACTTCTTCAGTATGTGGTTGCCAGGTGAGTGACTGTCTGTGCAGCTCTCTCTCTGCTGGCCTTCATTTACCACGACCAATTAAGCTGTGTGTGTGTGTGTGTGTGTGTGTGTGTGTGTGTGAGAGAGAGAGAGAGAGAGAGAGAGAAAGAAAGAGAACTGTGTCTACGCTGTTGATTAATGCCATTGGGTCTAACAAGCTCAGCTAATTAGAGAACATCAAAGAGCGAGAGGTGGTATGAAGAGAAAGATGTGGCTGGATGGATGGATGGATTGATGGGTGGACGCCTGTCGCAGGAAGAGGGAAAGGTCAGACACCTCGCCATCCCATAGCATGCCTTTGTGTGTGTGTGTGTGTATGTGAGAGAGAGTATATATAGTTGTGCTTATACTGAATACTGAATGCTAAAAAAGCTTGAAGAAAATACAGTAAAAAGTAAAATGTCTGGTAAGGAAAAAACAGTGTTGCTGCCAGTAATTTTCTATATTGGTATTATTTATCATTTGTCATCGTAAAACACCTTTTCTTTTCATTGTTTAGCAGTGCGGTTATGTTGCATTTCTGTTCAGTTTATAGATACAGTAATTAGCTGATAAGGTTTCTTTCCGTGCAACTTTGATACCGGTGTTAACTTTCTGTGTGTGTGTGTGTGTGTGTGTGTGTGTGTGTGTGTGTGTGTGTGTGTGTGTGTTGGAGTTGTGGGGGGCAGCACTGATGATTATTTTGCCCTTTTGATATTTAGATTGATGTCAATTAATTCAAAACACATTTTTAAAACCTTAGACACAAAACTACTTGTTTAAAGAAATCCAGATAATCAAAATGGGAAATGCTGTCATCCTCAGTATTTAAAAATTGATGAAAACAAAGCAGAAGAATGAGACTCTTCTTGCCCCTCGGCCTTGTTTTGGTGGTCAGCTGAGGCTGAGAGAAGTGCCAGACACAGTCTTAGTTGATCGCCAGCGAGACTTACAGAAAAGCACAGCAGGCATTTAGCTGACTCACCAATTACCAGAAATCCATTTTAAAATGTCAATTAGTTCATATTTCTCAGTCTTTGATGTGCTGATAAGATTTCTTTATGGAGTGATTCATGGGTTAATTAACCTGATGTGATCACTGCTGTGACCTCCGGTAAATTACTCTGACCAGGGTGATACCTCCTGACCACCAAACTGCAACAAACAAGAATACATGACATTAGATCACAATGCAAATAAAACAAAGGTCCATATTAGAGAAATAGTTAAGGGTAATGCAAAGAATACTAAATGACAGAAAAAATGTAATTATTCATTTTGCATAGTTAAAAATGATTAGGCATTTTGTACATTTATTAAGGTTGATTTAAAAAGTTCTGCAGTTTGGCTAATTAATGCAAAAATTATAAGTGACTAAATTAGGAATTTCCCCAATTTTAATTAATGGTACCATCATTAAAGTCTTATCCCCTCCTGCATTTACAACCTCACGCATCTGCTCAAAGTGCATCAATGCAATAAGTGAAAAAAAATATTTCTTTTAACTGAAACATTTACATAATTTTGCAAACCGTCAGGGAGGTTCTCATTGACAAATGTCTTCCAAAGTGATATATATATATATATATATATATATATATATATATATATATATATCACTTTGGAAGACATTTGTATATATGTGTGTGTGTGTGTGTGTGTGTGTGTGTGTCTGTCTATATTCCAGCTGCATTTATTTTTATTCATAAGGAATTTAATTTGTTCATATTTAGCATTTTAAGTCATTAGTCATTTTTGTGTAGTTGACAGTAACTTAACACTGATAAAACAACCATCAGTGTCAGCAGCACAGACTATAATGATGCTGCTGTGCCACTTTAAGGTTTCCTTTAGCGTCTTACTTTATTGTTAGATTTTCCACGTCAGTTCCTTGCTTTATTCTTAAATTCTGTCTTCATTCACTCATTTATACTTCCATTTTTTTTTTCGTTCAGCTCCTTATTTCATTCTCAAATTTTTGACATCAACTTGTCTTTATCTTCATCCAGATGTGCGAAAGCAGTTGAGCTGGATAGCCGAGTATTTGACGCTCAGTTTCTAAATTAAAAATATTTATTTGCAATTAGCGCTTCTTGGTTTTTGAAATCCGTATTTAGTAGGTATGATGACTCCAGTTCCCAGACACCCCCCTTGGGGCTGGGGTGGTGTCCTGAATCAGGAAGTGGGTGGGGGTAGTATGTGTGTGTGTGGGGGGGTTCAGGGTAGTTGCAGTAGAGTTTCATCTTAGCCAAAATACCCAGAGGAGAATAACAGAAACAGTCCAGTCTGAGCACAGACACTGTTGTTCCTTGTTCATTTTCTATTGCATCATTTATTCATGACACAGGATTATACAGCGTTAAATTTGTTCTGTTTAAGATACAGTGAGTATAGTGCAGCTCTCTGGTCTCGCTGGGTAGAAGTTAGTTAAACCCTGAGCTTTGCTGTAAGATTAGTACATCTTAATGAGGGACGAAATAGACATAGTAATTTAACCTTGTACTTTGAGAGAAATGCTTCTACTGTATATTAACTTTTTACCACAAATGCAAAGAAGAACATGGATCCACTGATAAGAAATGCTGCTTCTTATTTCCCACACTTAATTAAACAAATTCACTAAAATTGTAAAAACCATAACATGTAACTCTGCTCTGTGTTGAGTAAAATTTGTTGTGTTTGTGTGTGTGCAGCAATGTGTTGAAAAAAAGAGGGGAGGTTTTAAAAAGATAGAGTGAAAGAGAGGTAGAGATCAGGCTAATATTAATAGCGTCGCTGACAGTAAGTGTTGGGTTTAGCACTCAGCGTTCAACCCGGTACAAGGGGAAGTCGGGAGGGGAAGTGAGAAAAAGACACAGCATCTTGATATACTGTCCCACTACTGTATTACTGACCACATTATCCACCATGCGACTGTCTGTAGGCCATTTTGAACCATGAATCAATATACACCTTCACCGGGTGTCCTGCGAGTAGGCAGTACAGTACCAGCGGCAGTACTTTGGGAACTTCACATTACAGCTGTTTTATGAGCTGGACAATCATTTTATATGGTGGATTTAGCTTTGGTATTGTACACTGCAGAAATTGAGCAACATTGGTCAGTTTTTTGGTTTCACTAATGCCATGGTGGCATGCCAAAACAGGAGTCATATGTAATGATGGGATAACCACAAATCAACACAATCTACTTATAGATTAACCAGATGTTTGCCTCCACATGGTGGGTGACCAAATTAGCTTTTTGCAGAAGTCTGTTAAGTTTGAGGGAAATCCTGTGGTCAGTGTGTGTGTGTGTGTGTGTGTGTGTGTTCTGACCCAGTGTTATAAGTGGCAGAGTGAAGCTTTTCTAGCTGATTGCCACTTCCCAAAGTCCACTGTTCTCACATTTGTTTCACTGAAACAAACGTGTTTGTGCTGCTAAATGGGCTTTTGATCAGGGAGCGGCTCATTTTAAGTTATGTTCTTTATAATGATTGCACTGGACTGATGGTTTGGTCATTTGATAATGGCATTGGGTCAGTTGCGGTCAGTGGAGCAGTCATCTTCTCCATGTGTTACTACTGCCCCCTGATGGGGAAAACCAGGCTTGACCGCTTGCTGGCATTGCAGAAAGTCTTATGAGAGTATTTTCTGTATTTAGTGTTTCATATTGATTAAACCACAGCAATAAGCTGATGGGGGAATTAAAATGTAGCATATAGTGTCTTTCATGTGCAACGTGAGAAACAACAGGATGAGGAGAGGAATGATAAAGGGAGAGGAAGGGGTGAAAGGGGAGAGACAAAAAATGAGGAGGGAGACTGAGAGTTTATTATGCAGGTGGCAGTTATAATTAGTTGGTCGTTGGGCAGATTTGCATGTTTTCACAAAAGGGAAGTAGCTCTTCATCTGTGTGTGTGTGTTTGTGTGTGTGTGTGTGTGTGTGTGTGTGTGTGATTGTGTGTGATTGTGTGTGTTTGTCAAGGGGAGAGAGAACAAGAGCAAGAGAAAAAAAAGGTTTCAAATGGACAAAACAAAACAATCGTCTTTCAGTTTGTGGTTTCAGACAAATAAAAAGTTTTGTAGTGAGATGATACCATTGGGTGATTAATAAAACAAACACTAGTACACACACAGAAGTGTACAGACATGTAAACCACACACACACACACACACACATATTCATGCATGCACGCACTTATTCTTTCAAAACTGTCATCCCCATCTCTCCTACACTCTCTGCTGCCAAAATACTCCACTCCTTTTGTAATAGATCAAATTAAAGACTTGAGAATTTCTTGCCTCCCTCACTTCACTGTTGTTGCCATAGGGACTGTCCCAATACAGTATCAACCAGGAAGTGATGTGGTCTTGTAATGAATGACACACAACACGAGACATTTTTAGTGTTAAGTTTCTCCCACGTAAACACCTTGAGTTAAATTTAGAACACCTTGGGTCAACCTACTCTTTTGTTAAACCACTAATTGGAAATAATGAATGAATGTGGGCTGGATTCAACTTGTGAATGATTCAGCCACAATGTTTGTTGTACAGTGTGTAGGACTGTACAGGACTGTGACCTGAAAACACTCTTAACCTCTCTAAAAAAAACAATGCCCTGGCCATCCTCTTTCCCCTTTCGTCATCGAGATTCAGATCAACTGCTTCGTAAATGTGTTCTGCTTCTGTCTGCATTTTTTTTCCCCTTCTCTGACACAGATTTAAGAATCAACCTTGCTGACTTATTTATCTGTGTCTTCCTGTTACAGATATCAGGATGTCAAAGCCAGTAGAGGTCGAGAAAGTAGGGGCTGAGTCACCGATGGAGGGCACAGGTAAGATGTGCTGCTGTTAGTGGCAGCAAATATACAAAGTACATTAATATAAATAATATATAAAAAGTAGTTCATGCATCATACCGTATATTGCAGTTTGTCTGTTTGTGCGTTTGTGCTCTAACACGTGATTAATTTCTCACTTTTTCCTTTCCCTCCCACGCAGATTCAGAGCGGAATGGACCTGAATCAAATCACCAGGTACATCTGACTTCTGTGATTCTAACGGTTTATCTCCCACCTCTTTCGTCTACATAATTAATGCAAAAAATAAGATAGTTGTAGGCTACAGCTCGTTATTTCCATTATTGATTATCTTGATTATTTTATTGATTATTTTGTATTCTTTTTTTTAAACCTTTAGCCTTTATGCCTTTAAGCCTTTAACCTTATGATGTCAGAAATGGTGAAAAATGACAATCACAGTTCCTCAGAAGCGAGGAAGACATCTTGAATAGCGAGTTTTGTCTGATTACAGTAACAATTTAAAAATCCAAACATATTCAATTGCCAATAAAATATAAGAGAGAATAGCAGCAAATCTTCACATTCTTTATAAATCACTAACACAATTGTTAAAAAAAGATCAAAATTGTTTAAAAGAAAATTCTGTTGATCAATACAATCTTTGTAATAGTAAAAAATATAGATTAAATTAAATATAATGCATTCAAAGTCATTTTTGAAAGTAATTTCTAATATGAAGTCTGTTCCATCTCCTCTAGGCTCAGTCAATGAAAGTCAATCCCTTTCCCCTTTCACCAACCCTGAGCAGCAGCAAGGTGAGTGTGTAGTCCTCACGTCTACCTGTCTGACCTTTACCCCTCAATGTTGTGTGTGTGTGTGTGTGTGTGCGTGTGTGTGTGTTACTGAACTGCCTGTGCATGTCTTTACGTATGTCTGGTCTTATGTTTGTGCGTCTTTTGTGTTTTAACCTCCCACAATAGGTTTATTGACAGTGTAGCTGCCTCAGCTCTGCGCATTCAATTGTTCTTTTGTTGCGTTCAACGTTAAGGTTCATAATGTGTCTCTCCACCCAGTCCTGAATGTAAACAAATTCACTGAAAGTATGATGACTATGATGACTCTCCCTTCACAAAGCCTATGAGAATTGTAATAAATCTATAATGCTACAGCTTTCACCAAGAGGTGAAATTGTCCTAATTTGCATACCACAGGAGATATGCAAATCAGCACGCTGGAAGTGCCCCCTCCCCTGCCAGTTTAAACATGCCTTATCCTGGGAGTAGAGATCATCCCTTTGTGCAAGGAAAGGAGAGACTAGTGGACTCTCATTGCCTGAAACAGTGACACAGTTCTCATCAGCTTACTGATTATCAGCAGCATTAATCTGAAAATACCCATAGAATTTTAATAATCAACACTGCCTATCATGATCTTGAAAAGCCAGGTAAGCTTATGTAGTTGAAATAATATGTTTGTAATTGGTCTTTTTGACCAATTCTAAGTTCGGGGAAGAGTGGTTCTCTGTGTTTTTTAATATTTGCTAATTTTAATCTTTTTAGTGCAAGCATGCTTTCAACAGTTATTCTCTACAATTTGTTGGAAAGGAGAAGTGTAAATACCGTTTTCAGCAATGAGATAAGGAGAATGTTCTGGAGGCATAAAGCTCATTTTAGTATTTATGTTTTGGATACATGCATGTTTTTTTAAATTAATGAGCTTCTGCATTTGCCGTTCTCTTTCCTGTCTTGCACACAGCATAAGATGGAGGATTGTGGTGAGATGTCCCCGGCCCTTCCTCTCTCTCACGGCCCGACCCCCTCACAGACGGCCCTGCAACATACACAGCTCATGCTGACCGGCTCCCAACTAGCAGGGGTAAGCCTAACTTATAATATAAGGACACAGACACACACTTTGCTTTGCTTTGCTTGCTTCTCTTGTGCTGCTTTTTGAACACTTTGTTTCCTTCTTTGTCTCCTTTTGCCTATTTCCTTCTTTTCTACTTTATCTTAATTCTCTCCTCTCCTCTCCTCTCCTCTCCTCTTTCTCTTCGCCAGTTAACAGCTCTGTTGCCAGCGCAGCAGCAGCTGTTACTGCAGCAGGCTCAGGCGCAGCTCCTGGCTGCAGCCGTGCAGCAGTCCAGTGCAGCACATGCCGCTCATGCTGCCCACGCAGCTGCCCAAGCAAATCAGCAAGCTCAGGCAGTCGCAGCAGCAAATCAGCAAGCCCAGCAGCAGCAGCAGGCGGGACAAACGGGGAAGCAGGCCCAATCACAGTCCCAGGGACAGAGCACACAGGAACAGATAGCCCAAAGTGTCTCTGTCCCACCTCCTCCACCCCAGCTCACCCTCTCCCAGCCAATCCAGCTCACCGCCCAGGTACTGACTGCCAATCAAAGCCACTTCCTGCTGAGCGGCTTGATTGAGGAACCAGTATCAAGCCATGGAACAGTTATTCTTGCATGTCTGTCATATCTTTAATGTTTCAAAGTTTCCACATTTTCTCGTACGTAAGTTTTTCCTCCTCCTTCGATGTTTTCTGTACATCCAAATCTGCTCCTGTCCTCAGGTGGAGATAATATACTAACACATGTTTGTGTGACTGAGCCATCTATCTATCTCTTATAAAGTCATACATTCTTTTTCTCTCTCTAATCTGTCCATTTTCTCTTGATTGAACAGGACATCCAGCAGTTGCTGCAGCTTCAGCAGTTGGTGTTAGTGCCCGGCCACCCGCTCCCATCCCCTGCCCAGTTCCTCCTCCCACAGGCACAGCAGGGCCAGCAAGGTGGGCAGGCTTCTTACTGGGATAGTGTTTTGTGGTTTTGGCAGGAATAAGTTGTTAACATGAAATTGTTTTTTTTTGTGGTCATAATTATAGTTGGAAATTTGCTTCTTTTTTCTCAGGACTCCTATCGACACCAAATCTCATTTCGCTACCTCAGCAAAACCAAGGGAGCCTGCTGTCTGCTTCAACTAGAATGGGACTCCAAGCACAGGTATGAGGAAACTTTCAAGCTTAGATCTGTGGAAAAGAAAAACACAGCCTCTGCACTAGCGATAAACAAACACCTCTGTCTCTCTCCTCCCTCTCGTTCTCACTTTCATTCCTCTGACGTTGAACCCGCCACAGCGAGATAAGAGTATGGATGTGAGCGGTGTGACCACGGTGCCCTCGGTGACCTCTCACCCTGAGGAGCCCAGTGACCTGGAGGAGCTGGAACAGTTTGCCCGTACTTTCAAACAGAGACGCATCAAACTGGGCTTCACACAGGTATAGGGAGAGACACCGTGTATGTGTGCATGTGCTGGTTACATTAGCAGTTTGTTAGTCTTTGATGTATTTTGACTGTACTTCTTTTATCCCTTCACAAGGGAGATGTTGGTTTGGCCATGGGGAAGCTGTATGGCAACGACTTCAGTCAGACCACAATATCCCGCTTTGAAGCCCTCAACCTAAGCTTTAAGAACATGTGCAAGCTGAAGCCACTGCTGGAGAAGTGGCTCAATGATGCAGGTGAGCTTTCATCGAACAGTCCTTTACATTTATGTTTAAAGTATGCGACAGTTATAATTAGTCTGACATACAGTCTATTTTTATGCTTCCTTTCCTTCATCAGAGACCATGTCCACAGACTGTACCATGCCCAGCCCCAGCTCCCTGTCCTCTCCCTCTATGGGCTTTGACGGGATTCCTGGTCGCCGCAGAAAGAAGAGAACCAGCATCGAGACGAATGTACGCGTGGCCCTGGAACGCGCATTCATGACGGTAAAATAAATTTAAAAAAATTGTTATTCATTAGACATTTTTAAAAAAGCTGATTGCGTAACAAAACAAAGGGGTTTTATGAAATTGTAAAGCATCATCTAAATACTGGACAGAAATTTGTTAAATCCTTATTTTTCCGCAGAGCTTTTAAATTTTTTTAGAATTTTCAAATTCTGCTCTTTGTGTTAAATGTTTTTAACTTTCTGCCTCATGTGGGTGAAATATAGCATATGCTATATTTAAATAAAATATATAATATATAATATATAAATATGCTGAAATGATCTGAATTCCTGTCTCTCTCCCTTCCTTCAGAACCAGAAGCCTACCTCAGAAGAGATCCTGCTGATTGCAGAGCAGCTCAACATGGAGAAGGAGGTGATCCGGGTCTGGTTCTGCAACCGCCGGCAGAAAGAGAAACGCATCAATCCCTCCAGTGCCACCCCTCCCCTGCCCAGCCAGCCCCCCACTGCCCCACCAACGCACAAACCGCCCTGCTACAGCCCTCACATGGTAAATATCCAACCTGGACATCACTCTTGCACTTGTTAGTTAGTTGTGTATTTTAATGAATAGTAATAATTCAATGATGAGGAAACTAAGCATGTCCCTGTTTTTCAGCTGTATGTAGTTTCAGTTTCAGTCTTTCTTTCTCTCTGCCAGATGTCTAGCCAGCTGTCCCAGGCCGTGACCAGTCTCAGCACAACAGTGACTACCATGTCGCCCGTCTGCTCCCTGACTTCCAGCCTCACCTCCACCCACCCCTCTCTCAGCTCTGCACCCTCCCCGGTGACTCCTCCTCCTCCCCGCAGCACGGCCAGCCCAGCCACTCCCAGCCACAGCACACTCAACCTCAACACAGGGTAAGGGATGAGAGACGTTTACAATACACCGCCTGGGATTTCCCCATCACTTAGTTGACGGCAATTATTGTTAGGGAAAATTTGGGTTTTTAAAGGGTCAGTTCACCCAAATTATGTAAGAAAAAAACATTTTTCCCACTTACCTTTAGGGATATCTGGCCAATCAGATAGTTTTCATTTTATTTGGCCAGGTTTTAAGATATCTGTCTCTAAATGGGGCCAGTATGCTTCAACAGAAGGGCAACCTCCCACACACCTTTCTGTTTCACTGCTGGGAGCACCACAGACCAAGTTCCATGCATCTGCATTATATTGTTACAGCAGCAAAAATCTCAAAATGATGGCTAAGGATATTGCAAAACTTCTGGAAAATTAAACAAAGGCTACTGCCTGGTTATAAACCACTAAAGGGGAGAAAGTCGTTTTCTGTTATTTGTGGGAATTGAAGTATAGTAGGTTTATGTTTGGTTTTCTTTCGAAGTAAATGTGTTCTGTTGTGGCCACTACAACTGAATACATTTAGGCAAAATATTGAAGTGCCATATACAACCACACATTTCCATAAAAATGTTCACCACAAATACTGTCCTGCTCTATGCTCGGTTCACCTGCAGTTTGTAGTTAAATGGTTGATACTGTACAGACACACAGTGATTGTTTGTGCGTGCACAGACACACACACTGATATCCCAACATGCCATTGGGCACCACTGCTTCCCCTGTGCTGCAGTGTACTAACCCTGTGTGCGTTTGTGTGTGTGTGGTTCTTGTGTTCACAGCTTATGGCGTATGGGTAAAAAGAACGGTGACGTGTCTAACTACATCACCGATTTTGCTGCAAACTTGAGGTGAATGCGACTGAGACACACACATGCAGATGATCCAGCACAGTGCACTTTTGTTTGGTGCAGAATACTGAGTTCTTGTAACAAATCGCTTCTAACTGCATTAATAAATGCATAGCTAATGAGAGTTTTGGTGTTTTATAAAATGTTGTTCTATTTCTTTCTGCATTTCTAACCTCTTGTTTACATCTGTACAGCCAACTGTCAGCTAACTACTGCTCTTTACATGTGCAGGGCTATATTTACCCTCCGCTTGTCCTTGCTGCTAAACCTGCTTTTTTTTCTTACCTTTTCTCCTCTGCCTGTCTGTGTTTGTATATATGCTTGCGTGTGTGTGTGTGTGTGTGTGTGTGTGTGTGTGTGTGTGTGTGTGTGTGTGTGTGTGTGGGTGATACAACAGGAACACTGTGATGGGAGTTAACACAGGGATGAACCAAGCCCTCCTCGGTAACAATCCCCTGGCCACTATCCAAGGTGTGTGTGAGAGAGAGAGAGAGAGAAAGAAAGAGAGATGCTGAAATGGGTTTATTGGGAGAAAAAAAAAAGAGAAAGCTTAGCATAAACAGAATATAATGCAGAGGTCAAGGTGGAGGTGGTGAACTTTATTATTTCATTTCTGGGAAAATCTTAGGGTCACGGAATACATAAAAATACACAGACAAGATTTTATGTTCTGGCAATACATTCTCCTCTCAAACACTTGCACAAACATTACACTTATACACTCCTATACACACATAAATGCTCAAACTCAGACACATACTGTGCACGACACATCCCCTCTTACACACCTTCCTACACTTGAGAACACTACAAGAATAGCACAAGAAAAAACAATCCTGCAAAACTGACCACCAAACAATCCCGACTACCGTCAGCCGTGCTAATTTTTAATCATACTTGGTGGTAAGAGAATGAAAAAGGGGAGGGAGATCTATTAAAATGTAGAAGTGTGATGATGACTAATACAGTTATGCATGGTAGGTGAATCAAATCGCACTGGTAGAATACAGACTGGAGACGCGGATGAATAGGCAGCCGAGGGTGTTTGCTCATCCAGAGTACGGAGCAGCTGAGGCAGAGAGAGTTGTAGAGAGGAAGAATGACTCATTTCTCATATGTTGCTATTAACATCCATGACTCCATCCCATCAAGTGTGTGCATATGTGTGACGATCATTACGTTGATGCATGGGCTACGTTTTTGTGTGTGCGTCTGTGCTGTCTCACTCATCTTTAGCCTTTCATCTCTTCATTTCATCATTGTGATCATCATATGTGTTGATAATTAAAGGAGAAATGTACCATACAACATTTTACGCTGATGAAAACACTGTTGTTGAGGATGTTTCTGGCATTTCATTTAACGTTTTCAGTTTAAATCAACCTCAAATATCAGAGTGACCCTCAGAGTCACAGTGAAAGAGCCACATTTTGGATTTACTGTTTCACACCACTTTGATGTTCAACGCTCGTACATCAAGAGATTGATCACTGAGTAGGCAGAAATAACAATTTCTTCACCAAAAGTAGCCTCAACAGACCATGATGCAGTGCAACCACAAGACATTTTGAGTAGTATGGGTGCTTAATGCTTTGTCCCCAATGGAGAAAAAAATAAATCTGTTTTACTGTTGCTATGCAATCACCAACATTATTAGGCTGCGCACACACATGTAGCATTTTTTGAATGATAGATGCGCTGCATGAAGCGCTATTCACATAGAAATCCATTTTATTTCTATGGCAATTGTCGACCTTGTTTCCATAACAACAGACCACTCATGTCAGCTTACCTGTTGCTGTGCTGTATCTGATCCCAAAAGATTATCTTGCTACAGATAATATTCAGTTATTCTCTATTGGCACAGTGTTGAAATTGTGTTTTTTTTTTAAGTTAAAGGTTTCTAAACTCTCACTTAAATGATTCCCCCCAAAAAACAGACAGGTGCACTTTTTCACATGGAAACCAAACTGTGAGCACCTTGTGGCCGCTCCCTATGCTTTCCATTTTAAAGAGGTGGTGACCTACTTCTGCTGAATACAACAAGTTCAGGCACTTAATGTGGCTTGGCTGTGTACTGTAGGAAATTATTAACTTCATTAGTGGTAGATGACAGAGAGTTTATAACCTGAAAAAATAACTTAAAACACAGCAAACAGCGACTCTAAAGGGCTGCATTTTACTAATGAAATTAAGTTGAATCTGAAATACTGTAAAAGTAGAATATTCCTTTCATCTTTTTCTCTTCGCTCCCTCCCTCAGCCCTAGCAGCCAGTGGTGGCCAGCTGCCCCTTTCCAGTCTTGAGGGGGCCAGTAAGGTGATGCTGGGGGCCTGTGGGAGCCAGGGAGGGGGCCTCCCCTCCTCCTTCTTCCTCAACCATCCCGCCCTCCTCCACATGGGCCAGAACCCCGGCGCTGGACTGCTCAGCGCTGCCATAGCCAAAGCCTCCCAGGCCTCCCCCTTCCCCTCGGCCAGCAGCATCAGCCCCACCCTCTGCTCCCCCTCGCCCTGCTCCAGCCCCGCCTCTTCCTGCTCCTCCAGCGAAATGGCACACAGCCCGCCCTCTCTGGGCGGAGCCAAGATTGAGTGACAGCGCCAAGGGCCAATCAGAGAGGAGGAGGAAGGAGGAAACGAGAACATCGCCTTTCACACCAAAGCTATCTCTTTCTCTCTCTTGCGCTCTTCTTCCGTTATTTTATTTTTTTTGCAATGGCTCTCTCTCTCTCTTTCTCTCCCAGTCTTTCGATGCCAAAAATACACAGAATGAAAGAGGAGAGAGGGAGAGAAAGAAGTGAAAGAGAGGGGGAGGGAGGGAGGGAAGGAGGGAGGGAGGGAGGGAGGGGGGAGATTGAAACCAAAAATCTTTATCTATCCAAACAGATGGAGAGGAGGCAACGTGGGACTTTTTTGTCAATAACACGTTCTATCGACATGGCACCTCTCTACTCTTTCTCTCTAAAGGAAAACAAACCAATGACTCCTTAACGAAGAGATGGCAGAGAAGCGTGTCAAAGTGCATAAACCAAAAATGACAAAAGATAACTTTACTATGTGACAAAAGAATGGCGGCAAGGACAAAAAAGAAATGGAGAGGAGAACTGTGCTTACGTTTTCCCTTTTTTTATTATTTTGAAAAGCTGCGGGTCTGAAGGAAGAGGAGTAGGGAGGATAAGTTTAAACCAAAAATTTACCTGAGGAGGAGGTGGAGGAGAAACACACAATGACAAAAAAAAAAAAAAAAAAAACGACAACCATACCAAAATCCCAAATACCAAAAACCAAAAATACGGAGAGAAAAGCTTTATTCAAAGGACGTGTAAATACTGAAGCTATCCAGGACCAGGACTGTACTACTGCTTCTCACACACACACACATCAAGAGCCAATCCATCCTGCCATCGACTCATCTTGTCTGTCAGCTCATGTGTCTCTTTTAGGTTTTCATGCTAGATATATTGAATAATTTTGTAAAAGATTGTTATTGAACCAGTCAAGAGTTCAAGTATGAACGATTGCCACTGTATTCTAATGTGTTAGTCTCTTTACCTACCTCTGGTTCTAAGAGCATAGAAAGCTTTCCTCTCTCCTTTTTATTTCACATTTCCTTGACAGAGGCTTGTTACTAAGTATCTGTTTTGAGAAGTACAGTTGGGATGTCTTTTTCAATTATTTATTAGTGATATTTTACAATCCAACTCCTATTTATTGTCGCAGCTATTTCCTTTTTAATCTTAGCTTTTGGGGTTTGAATCATCATCATCAGTGTCATCGTCATTGTCTTCATCACATGCATTTGTGTTGTCAGTGTGCATTTTTGTTTTAAACGTGACTATTCTGCGGGGAACAGAGAAGACGCAGGTGAAAAGATGCTCACCAAGAGCTGTAGATCCAAAATAGAGTTGGCACGCTGCGAGTTGATTTCGAGGTGTGAATGAATTTATTAAGACCTAAACATCTGACATTATGTGCTCTTAATCAGACCACTCTTCCCTCACTCTTAAAGATAACCCATTATCACTGACTCCATGGCTAAATGAACATGCCCTGGAAAACTTCACACACTGAAAATGACTTAATAATGTTTGTTGAGAGTGGCGGCCACTTTGAAAGTATGAAATAGGGCTGTGATTGGAGATTTAAAGTAATAATCATTGAGACTGAAGGCTAAATAAGTCAATAAAGCCAAGTTTAGTCACAGCCAGCTCTCATTCCTGCCTCGTCAATCAGCATAGACGCCCCGACACCTGTCTGTCTAGACATGTTTACTGATATTTGTCTGTTTCCATCATCACTCCATCGATCACATTTCACTGTCATTTTCCACCTCAGACTGCCATTAATTCTCAAATGGAAACCAAAGCATTCTCAAGGCTGGGCTGTTCTTAAGGAGCCTCGGCCAAGACATATGAACACAATAAAGACACAGAGGGGCGGAGAACAGGACGTAAGCCCCCTGGTGTAATCCCCTCCACCTGGCCCGTCCAAAAACCCACGGGGGAAGCTTTATTTAGGGAACTGATCCTTTACTCTGAACCCCCGGAAAGAAGGGTACGCTGGGACATCAGGGCGAAGGAGGGACACACTGTAGTGAAGGGGAGCAGGCGTCACACTTTTTGTAAGAGGATACCAAAAATAAACCCAAACCAAAAAAAACACACAACCCAAGGAATGACAGAAGCAAACCAAAAAGAACCCTAACCAACTGTGGCTGGAGGGAGGAGGGGAGGAGAACAAAGTGCAGGAGTTGAAAGAGGTGAAGCCGTCTGTCTGTCTGTTAGCTTTAGGGCTGCGGCATACGCCCAGCTTTGAAACTGTGTAGCATGGCTGAAGGGATAGATAGACAGGCAGATAGACAGGTGGACAGAAGAAGGACAGACAATTCCTCCCCTCCTCTGCCTCTCACTCTCTCCAGCTCAGCTTTGTGGTCCTGGATGGAGCTAAACGCAAATGACCTCACTGAACTGAAATCTTCTAAAAAAAAAAATCTGTTTTTATTTTTCTGTTGGTTGGTTCTGATTGTTTATCTCTGCTGTGTCTCTTGATGCTGTTTTATGTACTGTACTTTAGTGCTTATTACTCATTTGGAATAACGTACTCGCTTACTTACTACAAGAGCTCCTTATTTTTTTCGTAGTCGTGCTAGAAATTTTTATCAGGTGGTTGGAAAAAATACTGTGAAAATTTAGCTTCCAGATTTTTATTAGATAAAGAAACAGACTGTCTTGGCAGAAAAAAAGACACACAAAAAGCCAAAAACAAAGAGTTGAATAGCAAACCTTAAAAATGCCAAACCAAATACTGAACCAAACCAAACACAGTAGAGAGGAACAGGAACATGAGGCACAGAAATGGGTAAATTTGTATGAGGTAAAACCGTGCGTTTTTCTGTGCTTAAGTGTTAATGGAAGGCCAAATGGTTAAAAAAAAAAGAAAAGATAAATGAATAGGGGCCACGGTGATGTCTTGTCATTAATTTTGACCCCAGAGACGGCATTATACACACTTCAGACACAGAATAATACACACAGCAGCGGCCTCAGTCAAGTTGACAGTTTGAGAGTTGGGCGTAAATGTATCCAAAGAATATTTGGTTTGATCCACACCAGGAAACAGTTGACTCACGAGAATCGTCTCACGAACCAAACTTTAGATGTGGGGTTTGCACCTTGAAGGTGAAACCTTTCTCCACATTGACTCTTAGACGGAATGTATCTGTTAGTGCTACTATAGATTTTGTAGAAAAAAGATCTATGTTCTACTGCTTACTTATCGCTAATGTATTAAAAAGAAAAAAACGTACAAAAAAGACTGAGAAAAAAAAAAAAGATCCTAAAAAACATTGATGATAATAACTTGATTTTAGACCAAAAATTTTAACTATCTCTCTTTGGACTTTTTTATTTCTCCTTATTAATGCTGATTTAGACTTTTGATTGTACTATTTATTATTCAGGGTAGGGTTGATTTATTTGCTTGTTATCTTTTTTGCCTTGCTATTTATTTGTTAATTTATTTCTAGAGGTGCTTTTTTCACATTCTGGGATGTATTTGTGATGGATTTTATTTTGCCCCCTGCTGATGTTCTTTCTTACTTCTTTAAACCAAATAATACCAGAAATGCAACCAAATGTCCTGTATGGTCTTAATAAGAGAATATGGCTGTTTGGGTGGTCAGCCATAAAGATATTCTCCTCCTTACTGAGACGACTCTTCTCCCAAAGGGGCGGGGATGCTCACAGTAGTGAGAGGCAGCACTGTCTGGACGAACACCTCATCATTTGCAGACATTTTCAAGGGAAAAAAAAGAAATTGGTAGAGGCTTTCTAGAGGGACAGATGTCTTTGTTTCTCCTGATAATAAGACAACAAGGCAAGTTAAAATTCTGTTTCGATGGAGAATGCATAAATGTAGTTTATATGTGGAAGAACTGCCTAAATTATAGCATGAGGTGTTCTTTGAGACGTGGTGCTGCTTCTGTCCTCAATATTTTCTCCACAGGGAGAACACACTGAAAGCTTTACAGCTACACTACCAAAAAACACAAAAGAAGAAGATGAACTGGGGCAAAGGCTAAAGTTTTTTACTAGATATAGAGGAAAGAAAGAGTCAAGAGAGAAGAGGGTGATTTTGGAATTTAAGCCGTAAATTGCCCTCTAACTTCTCACTTTGTCTCTTTTTCAATTTTTTTGTTTCCAGTTTTCTAGAAGTTGGTTTCGACTTTTTTTCTTCATCCACTGTAGGATGTAAAAGAGAGATAGTTCATCATATACCTCATATTCTTTGATGATAAACCAAATAGATGAATGCTTTAAAATGCGGGGTTCAAGTGGGGATCAGGGTACCTGGATGGTACGTGTGGACAGTGTGTTTGTGTGGCCGGGAGCAGACGCAGTAAAGCTGGGTCAAAGGTTGTTGTCCTAATGGAGGCAAACACAGAGGTTTGGGATTGAACTTGGAAGTAACAAATCATCGACTAGATTGCAGTTTTCTCCATGGGATTCAGAAGGTACCTTTTGAGGTCAAAGGGCCCCACTGGTTCATGCTCCGGTCCACACACACACACACACACGCACACACCTTGTCCCCCTGGAAAACACCCCCGCTGTCTGTGTTGAGCTTTGAACACAGCCCTCTCCTCATATATGGTCCTTACTGCTTCCTCCCTGTCAAACACGGACTGTGGGCTTAAAGCTGCTCTTTGGCACAGATCTAGGATTATATCTGGATCCATTTTTGGGCTTAAAAAAGCTTCAAGATTAGTACCTCAGAGCAACTTTATCACCAAGGTTGCCGAGCCCTCTCTCGCCTTTAGGTCTTCATTGCCTGATGAGGGGGCATATTGACCAGTTGATGTCCATGTGCACCAGGGAGTGCCGTAGGGCAGGTAACTGGGGAATGGCTGAGACCGGGGTTGCTAGGTGACACATCCAGACACTTCTCACAACTCGGTGTGTGTTGAGACAGTGGAAGTTGGAGGGAGAGATGTGCATGTGATTATATCATTTTGTTATTTTGCCCTCTCTGCATTCAGAGGAAGTTGAAGCAGAGCTCTGCTGCGTTTCTCATGCGGCACCTTGTTGTGAACCTCAGGGTTTGAGGGACCGGGTGTATTGTGTTCATCTCTCCGGTGGGGATATCCCCTTAGTGAATGATACCAAAGTCAATGCCTCACCGTGAGATCCAGCACGATGTACACACTCCCTAAAATCCTGATGTCCACCCGAGTGTTCAGAAACTTCTCTTTATGGCTTAAATGGCAGCATGTTCTTTTCTCTCTCCACACAATTACATCGTCTCTACAGGTTTAGAGATGTATGTTTACAGCAGCATATATCAAAGAAGCTTCAAAGGAATAGCTTTTAAGGAAATAAAGTTATTCATTTTCTTGCCGAGAGTTAGATGAGAGCCTACACGACTACAGGAAGTCATTGCGGCCCATTGAAACCCCTATACAACCACAAACTGGCATTTTACACTTTAAAATATTTTATTATTAGAATTACTAAACTTCGGAGGTGCTGGTAGGCCAATTTTGTTCTGTACACGTGAATGAATCAGTAGCACCATATTCTAACAAAACTGTATATATAATGAATCAGTAGATTTTAGCTGTTAGGCTCCCCTCACTGGTAACTGAGAGCACTGTTTTTTAGCTCAGCGTTGATTTACAGTGCATTACTGCCTGGTTTGAAGGGTACCGAAAGACACTGAAAGCTACGTAAATAATTATGCTGTGATAACGCTGTTGCAAATAAGTGTTGCTGAGCGGTTCCTCTTAAAAAAAGAGCTTGTATAGGCCTAGTTTTGTACTGAAAGTAACAATTTTAACCAGCTACAGGCTGAACTTGGCACTGAAATGAAGACAGTTAGAATATCAGCTTTTATGAAGACTGATGTGTTTGCTTACTGCTGTGTATTGCAACAGTGATGCATTCGCTTTGCTTTAGAAAAAGGGAAAATAATCAGTGACTGATTCTTTGAACTGAACTAAACAAAACTATTTAAATTAGCAAAGTGATTCATAATTTCCAACTTATTTGGACAGAGCCAGGCTATCTGTTTTCCCCCTGTTTCCAATCTGTATGCTAAGCTAAGCTAACCATGCCCTGGCTGTAGCTTTATATTTACTATACAGATATGAGAGAGTAGTTTCAATCTTCTCATCTGACTCTTGGCAAGAAAGTCCCAAAATGTCAAACTATTCCTTTAAAATGCAAGCATCAATACTTGAAGATGTCATGTCAAGATACGTAAAAATCTATTAGAAAGCAAATCTCTCTGGACATGAATGCGTGAGAGATAGTAGTTGTTGTTGGAGAAGGAGAGACACAGCGAGCAGAGTAAAGAAAATAACAACAAACAAGCTGCTTCTACTTCCTCCACCACCCACTCTCATCCACGCCATACATGCTCTTCCTCTCTTTCATCCCTCTATTCTCTCTCTCTCTCTTTCACTCTTCTACAAAACAGCTTTAGTCCAAAGGTTTCTCCAGCACCACAGCAAAGGAGTCAGATGTTAAAGAATAAAACCAAAGAGCTCTAACTTGACCTTCTCATCAACGCAACGCCTCCACTATATATTTCACCTCTCTCTGTCCATCCATCCCTTCCTAGCTCCTCCGTCACCTAGCGAGCCAGTCTTTAAAGCGTTAACCTCAGCTATCAAAAGGGGAATAATAATAATGATAATATTGATGATAATTAAGATGATGATGAAATGTATATTTTTAAGTATTTGTCATTGGAAAAATAATCTTCTCATAATTATGATGATCTTGATGATGACGATGATGATGATGATGATGATGATGATGATGAAGTTTCTCTTGGTATCTTTGTAGCTGTTCTGATCCTTCTTAAGTTCTTGTCCTTTCCGCTCGTGCTGCCGGAGAGTACTGCTTGACTCCCATCAGCCCTCTCTCACCCCCTCCCCTCCCCCCTTTCTCATTTGGTTTACCCAGTGTTTGGTCCTAACGTCTACCTGTCTGACCTTTACCCCTCGATGTGTGTGTGTGTGTGTGTGTGTGTGTGTGTGTGTGTGTGTGTGTGTGTGTGTGTGTGTGTGTGTGTGTGTGTGTGTGTGTGTGTGTGTGTGTGTGTGTGAGAAAGAGTGAACTGTCAAACATTAACAAAGGGAAGTTCAAGATTTTTTTTCTGGAAGTGGTTTCTTCTTGTTAGCTGTTAAAGAGGGGGAGAGCCTCAGTCTATTACATTTCCACCTGTGACTGAGCGTGTGTGTGCCTGACTGGGTGGGGGTTGCTGAAAAGTGGGACGGGTGTGGTTCGCTAAAGCAATTTGCAAAAACGACTAAAAAGATTCCCTGTTCTTTGGATAACAACCAACCACTCACACATGAACTGTACTGTCAACTGTAACATACTGTTTGCCAGCTTCCTAGTACACTTAGCTTTAATTCTCCCTGTCACAACAGTCAGTGTGTGTGTGTGTGTGTGTGTGTGTGTGTGTGTGTGTGTGTGTGTGTTTGTGTGGGTGTGTGTGTGTGTGTGTGTGTGTGTGTGTGTGTGTGTGTGCAACTTATGTTGTATTGCCATCACTCCTCCCTTTGTGTCTTCTATCCTGTGAATTCATTCATTCCCCCACCCTTCCTACCTTCCTATCCCCATTTCCCTTTCTGTCTCCCCCATTCTTCTCCCTTGTTGTAGCAAGTTAGCCTTTTAGTGTATTTATCTTGAAAACCAAAAAAAGAAGAAAAATAACTCTACTTGTTCATTGTACAGTGTTGTTCATTTTAAGTCATTTTTTGTAACTGAAAGTGTTTCATTCATCCAAATAAAACAGGAGACAAAAACTGTACAGATGATCCCCTCCCCTGCCTCTTGTCTTGTTTGTTCTCTATTCTGTATATCAGTTTTCATGTTGAACCACAGGTTTCACTTGGTTTGGAGAAACCTCATCTACAAAACAGGAAATGTACCTCATCTTGTGGTGCTACTTTTCAACCAGAGGAGGGAGCTGTTAGACTTGCTATCTTTCCTCGAACACTCCATCAACCACCTTTCTTGATATTTCTGTTGCTGTGTGACCCTCTCAGTTATGGAGGAACACAAGTGTCATGGAAAAAGTTATAAAACGTTCAATTGATATTTAATTGGACAAAAAAAACAGGAATTAGTCAAATATTTTATTTTATTATTATTATCTTATTAAAGCATAGATAAATAGACAAAATCATGAAGTATCAATTGCTATTTAAAAGGCCAATTAAAAGAAGAAATATATAAAATAATTTACAAATAAATATATTAATCCATTAATAAATAGGATAACAAATTATATAAGTCAATAAATATACTATTTAAAATAGACTCATGAATGCCTAAATGAATAATGGAATTTTGAAATCAATTTCAAAATACAGTTTTCAAAGTGAAATGAATAACTGAATTCACAAATTTTATTAAGAATACAGGTTTTAATCAGGCATTTAAAAGGGCAACTCCTTCCAGCATTTTCTTTTCAATTTTTTTTTTAACAAATCCTTTTCCAAATAGACGTCAATTAATGAAATGTTTTATGAATATTTCCATGGGACTCCATTCTTTAATCCATACTCGACATCAAGGAATCAAAAGCTCTGATGGAAGTGATTGAGCTAACCAGCTGCACATTAAAGAACACAGGGTCAAAAGTGGTACAGTGATACAGCACTGACTCAGCACTGGGTTCACTTTACCCAGTTACGATGGCCAGAAAACCATTAGGTCACAAATCAAAGTCTGAGACAATGGCTTGTTTTGACCCAAAGTAAGTGTTACTTTTTTATATTACTGTTGGGTTGTTTACCTAAACTAAAATATGGTATGGTTTGGAGCTGCAATGATTACCCACTGACTGTAGACACTTTGAAGAACTCATGTAGAAGAGAGCTGCAAGGACTCATCCTGAGTTCCCACAACCTGCAGATAAGTTCTCACCCAACAGACTTGTTGGTGGGGGGAGAACAGGAGTCAGATCATCTTCATCTGTCCCTCCATTTATTTTATCTCAGCTGAGTCAAGGGGCATCTGCTAATTGACAAACAATATTGCATCTCTCATCCAGAAGTGTTTGTTTCTCTGTCTGATGGTTTTGTTGTCTCTTTCCATGCATTCTACTCCTCCTCCTCCTCCTCCTCCTCCTCCGGCTCACTGTCTCCCTCTCTTGTTAACTGCCTCTCCTCTTCAGTCTGTCTCCTTCTCTCTTGCCCCCCCCTCCTCTCCCCCTGCTGTGAGGCACAGTAGGTGGATGATTGAGGTAGGATGCTGGAGTGTGTAAGTGTGACAGCTTTTAGACACCCACCTCCGGGTTGAGTCACGGACGGCTGTGGTGAGCATGTGATCCTATCACCAGGGTGACTCGGGTAGATCTGTGTTGCTGTGTTGTCGCATCGATATGTAATATTTCTTCTTTCCCAAAATGTAGCCATTTTGTAGATATCTCATTCATACTGATATATCATATATATATATATATATATATATATATATATATATATATGGTGGAATGTAACTATAGGTATATTTACTCAAGTACTTGATATTTGAAGTCGACTACATTTCAGAGGGAAATATTGTACTTTTCACCGCATTACATGTATTTAACAGTTACTACCCAACAGTATTCAAGATAATTAAAGTAGTTTAACATCCTCTTACCACAACAACAAAATAAAAACTACATATTAATGCATCAGTATTACTAATCCATTAATATAACATACACAGGGGAAGGTTTTCTGCATATTGAGTACTTTTATTTTTGATACTTCAAGAACATTTAGCTGTTAATACTTATTAAACTGTTAATACTTTTTTACTTATGTAAGATTTTGAGTTGCAGAAATAGAAATTCGGAGGTAATGAGTCCAAATCAGCCCAGTGTGCAAACCATCCCCTCCTCACCCTAGAAGGTTTGGACCAGACACCATAAAACATTTTCATATTTTATATTTAAATTTAGAAATGTCCAGTAAACCAACCCAACATAAGGCAACCCAAAATGACCACCATGTGTAAGTTTTTATTTGTAAACTCCCCACTTGTTGAGCTTTAAGGTTCATTCTTGACCTTGGAAACAGTCAATTTGTAACTTTATTTACCACATTGTACTTCTTCCATGACTGCACTTTGTTTAATGTTGGTTTACTTTTTTAAACCAGGTTTATAATGCTCTACAAAGAGCATCACACATACTTTTCTTGTATACATCATTTATGCCACGTAACTTTGCTGAGTCAAAATGTCATGCTATCTCCAGATTATTATTATAGGAGGGAGCTGATGGGGATCTGTGTGTGTCATTGTTAGATCACTAAATGTTTGACATCGTCTTAGATATGAAAGTCACTCTCCATGACTGTAAAACCACACTATGGCATGAAGCGGGTAACTGGAGAGCAACATATCTGGTTAGGTGAGGAGTCAGTTAACACAGTAGCAATTCTTTTGGCTTTGGAGGAACCCTAAAGGTGGAGTTGGCTACGAATAAGGCCTCACTGTGTCAGTGAAGTAGAAGAGTACGAGAAGACAGAACGCCAGCTGTCAGTTTAACCAGGAACACTGCCAGTGCATGTGTATGTGTGTGTGTGTGTGTGTGTGTGTGTGTGTGTGTGTGTGTGTGTGTGTGTGTGTGTGTGTGTGTGTGTGTGTGTGTGTGTGTGTGTGTGTGTGTGTGTGTGTGTGTGTGTGTGTGTGTGTGTGTGTGTGTGTGTTGGTGCCAGTGAGAGACAGTGCCAGCGGTGAAGTGCCACTAGACAGATCTGGTTTCCCTCTCTAAGCAGCAGTGTGTGTGTGTGTGTGTGTGTGTGTGTGTCAGTATGAGCTACTGTTGCCTCACCCGTCGACCTCCTGCCCTCTACCAAAGCCACACATGGAAAGAGTATGCATGTGTTAAAGTGCTTACTGAGAAAATTATGCATTTACCTCACTGAAAACACATCTTCTCACTGATTAGGATTTATTTCAGTATGCAAATAATTCAAATATTTCAGCTGGTAATTTTCAGGCACCAGATTTGAGTGCCTCTTCCAAGTCAACTTACAAGTTATTTATCAGGAGGGATTACTTTCTTAACATGTCATAAAAAAGTAAAAAATGTCCATCACAACTTTCCAGACCTCGAGGTGGTGTCTTTTAATTGCTTATTTTGTCCGACAAACAGTCAAACATCCAAAGACATTTAATTTACGATCACATATAACAATAAAAGATCTTCACATTTGAAAGCTGGAACCAGTAATTGGTTGTCATTTTTGCTTATTAAATAACTTAAATGATGAATAAATGATCTGAAATATTGTTGATGTGTCCTGATGGCCTAGTGCAGGGGTGGCGAACCTGTGGCTGGGGGCTGTGCTATTGGTAGATTTTTTTTTTACTTTTTGAAACATTTCAGATAAGTTTAAAAAAAAAAAAAGCATTTGAATGATGCATTTGCCAATTATTTTAAAATAAAAAATAATGCAGCAGAGTTTTTTTTTTATGGACAGATTCTGCAACCTGAGGAAAAAAAGCGGCCACAGATCACCTTCCTCATTAACCCTTTTACTGCTGATTGTTTGAAAGCCCCTCTAGTGACAAATGAGTGAAAGAGTGGCCACAACAGAGTACAACCAGACCTAAAAAGGATTGTGGATAACAAAGACTGTCAGGTTTCCCACTGAGTCAATAAGTAAGAAAAAAAAACTGCTATGTATTAGGACTTTCATTAGATCTGGAGGTCGCTGTTGCTGTTGTAATATGGACATGCATGTGTTGTGTGGCTTTTTGCTATGGTGCGTGTTTTTTTGTGGCTCTTTATGCTGAACTGGTTGGCCACCCCTGGCCTAGTGGTTATATGACACATACGTTTATTTCCAGCTTCCTGGAACCAAATCATGCAGCAAAATGCCAAAAAAATAAAGTAATTGTTACTGACAATTGATCAATTAACCAATTAATTGTTTTACCATTAAATTGCAGTTTCATAGGAATCATGTAAAAAGAAAGAGGTTCTCAAATCTGGTGTATGAAAGTCAATACAGTGTTATTAAATTAAAAGCAGGATGTGATCTTCATGAAGTAAATATGAATTCAGAGAGAGAGATGCTGCATTCCATTTGGCCTACCTTGGAAGTCGGAGGTCAGAACTGGGAATGATGTTATACTCAAGCATTGCAGTAACAAGTTGGTAAACCATTTTATTTAACACCTTGGGGAGACCTAGCCAGGTTAGCCATTGTTAGCAATACCAGATAATTAGCATGATTCAGTGTTTTGCATGTACAAACACCCTAGCAACATGTTCACAAATAGAAGATGGAGAGTACTATATGTACAACTGATTTAAAGAGACACATAAGACAGATGTGCTAAAAACAGTATATTCATGTTCATTCCAGCCATGTTGGATTGTGATGTCGGGGATGGAGAGTTTCCGAGTCGCAAATCCAACTTCTGGGGGAATTCCAGTTGACATTTTCAAATGGGAACTCAGAAATTCCGTCTTCCCAGTTCACCTGGAAAGCACCAGATATACTTTAAAGGTGTTCTAAGCGATGTTGGCTGACGTCACTTCTTGTTGACGTTCAAAGTATTGTCAAACAAAACGAGGCTAGCTCACCCCTCCTCCTCCTCCTCCTCCTCATCCCGTCCCCTCTCCCTCCCTTCCATGCTTCCGCGCACTAACCCCCCAACCCCCACCCCAAAATCCTTCTTGTCGGTTAATGGCTGGAACGCTGGAAGACTGTTAGTTATGTTTGGTGGTGCAGGTTGGCACAGTTTGTTTTTGTTGGCGTTTGTGGAGCCTGGGCTGTCTACAGAGGCCGCTTTTTTTTTTACAGTGTGTTCAGGGGACCGGCAGCTAGCAGATAGTGAGGGGACGTTTGCTGTATGTGACAAAAAATGTTGTAGCCTAAAAAACGCGTGACATCGCTTAGAGCACCTTTAAAGATTAATTTTACACTCCCTGAAATGGTGTCTTAGCTGCCCTCCAGTGGTTTAACTTCTCACTTCGCTGCAGTGATGTGAAGTGAACTCCAGCACTCTGCGACATCACTTTTAGGTATAACAAGTTTGAAACTTTCAACCAGAAACATTGTTTTCAGCAAGTTCTTGTATCCTCTGCTGCTGTAGTTTTACTTTCAAGAGTATAGCACAAATAAATGTACATGCCTTTAGAGTGCGTACGACAAGGACACTGCCATTGTTTTTAACTTCAACTTAATTCAACTTCAACAAGAACTGGTCTACGTTTTTACTTTTGTTCATAGCAATCAATACAACATAACCTCAGCTTAACAGAAATCTCTTTTAAACACATAATTAATCAATGTTCTTCCATTCATCTACTTCTTGAAAGATGACAGATATATTTGGCCTTGTCTTGCCATTGTCTTTGTTCAGTGTGTGTGTGTGTGTGTGTGTGTGTGTGTGTGTGTGTGTGTGTGTGTGTGTGTGTGTGTGTGTGTGTAAAAAGAAAGAAGAAAGTATCTTAAGCAAGTCTAGAGCTTTAGACCTGGTGAACTTTAATTTTATGCTGCTACTATTCTTTGACTTCCTGCCATCTATTCAAATCCAATGAAGTGTTTACAATTTAGTGCTTCAGGGTAAATGTAGAACATAAGTATCCTACAGTGAGACTGTGAAGATGTTCTATGTTTCAGCTGCTCTGTTCTCTTATCTTTTCTGTCATTCCCGCTGCCTTCACTTTGTCAATAAAAAGCCAAAAATCTGAATGAAGGCAGGATGCTGAAATTAACATTTGTGCGCTTTGGGAGAGATAAGGATGTGTCATTTAGTACATTTGCGTCCTCCATTCTTTCATCTCCCTTCCTTCAGTTTTATGGAGATCTGAACGTCACTAAGAAACACACACACACTCATATACACACACACACAAACACAGCAGGGATGCCGTCCGCCCCCCTGAATGACACATCACATAGAGCTCCCACCGCCCATAAAAACCCTCCATACAGCTTACTTTTATTTTCTCCACTGATTTAAAGCAACTCAACAATAACCAGGATGCGAGCCTTGGCAAAGCGTCGGTATTTGACGAATTGGGGAATGGTCTGTGAGAGTTGTGTGGAAGAAATCCCAAACCACTTTGTTTTCAGTATTTCGAGTACAGCACCTTTAAGGTCCAAAGTCAAGGGTGAACTTTCACATTCCATGTTCACAATTTTAGTTTAGTATGCTAGCAAAAGAGAAAAAAACAACCAGGTTTAGGCTCTCTCTCAGTCCAACATGGTTGCTGCTATGCATGAGCACTCCATACACCTGGGTCTCTGAGTTAATTAATATGCCCCACCCACTACCAGCCAGCCAGAAACAAACAAGGAAAGTCAATCATCTGAGTCTCATAATACCTGACAATGACCTGACAATAATTATTTGACATTTTTCCGCTTACAGTAATGCATGTGCATAGTTATTGTTTGCATGTGTGTGTATTTCAGGTGTGTATTTTCATGTATGTGTAATGTGTATTATAACAGAGTGGACAAAATTTAATTTCCTTTCAGGGTTTAACAAAGTATGTCTTCTTTTTCTTTGTCTTCTTCAATGTGGACAATATATTAGACAGCCACAACAATAACAAGGGATGCTTGGGAGTTTTCTCTAGCAAATACAGCTATTTATGGTCCTCTCCATCCAGCGATGAGATGCAGTTGAAAGCCCTGGAAAACCCTGGGGAGGTGACCTTGAGTTTTGAATTTTCTCTTTTATATCTTTATAGCTTCCTCTTCTTCTTCTTCTTCTTCTTCTTCTTCTTCTTCTTCTACTTATTATTATTATTATTATTATTATTATTATTTATTATTATCTATATTCTGTTCATGAGCATATACTGTACACACAAAACAGTAAATAGATAACATAAGGACTTGCATAAATGTAAAACATGAGGTTCAAACTGCTACGATACACAATGGCACACACAGGTCAGAAAAAATGAATCAGTGCCACTGTATAACAGCAGCTCCCACACTGTGAATGAGCCCACGGCGTGGCACCTCCACAAAGGGATCTACAGTATAGAAATGCAACAATCACTCACTCACACACACACACACACACACACACACACACACACACACACACACACACACGCCACGCACTTATGAGGAGAAATCCGACAAAGCAAAGGATGATGGTGATTATGACACATATCTATGCCACCCACAGTGGTGCCTGTGCGAGGGCAGAGCACATCAAACTGAGCAAGTGTAACACATGCTCTGTGTCAGTCCTCCTCCCCTGCACTGGCATGTAATGTATGACACATAGCTGAACCACCTACAGGCCTGCTGTCTCCATGCCCAGCTGATGATGGGGGGAGGGAAGGGGGGGGGGGGTGTACTGAGGGTACCGGCCAAGGAGACGGATTCTGCCAGATCGTCCTTTGGAAAAAGAGGGGGTAGTTTGTGTGTTTACAAGCTGGTCTCACTGTTCAGTATTACTTGTTTTGGTTCAAATGTTGTTTTTCAACTCAAATCAATCAAATCAAAATATCCCCAAGTAGAACAGGTGAAGGACCGCTGAACGTGAATCTGCTGTTGCATCCCACCCCCAGTTAAACATGTGAATTCATGTTTGAAACAAGCCTCTGTGTGTTATGTGGCTGCAGGGGCATCTGTCCAGGGCTCAGGGCTATTCTCTGTATGTGATGAGTGTGTGGTATTGGTTGGGTGGGTGGAGGGTATTTGGTGGCTGGCAGCCAAGCACCTCTGGGTGATCCAATCTGAGGAGGGGGAGAGTGACCCAGACTTAGCCCGGTGTGAGGATAACTAATTGAGGATGAGAGAGAGGAGAGAGAAGCTTAGGCTGTTACTGGATCTGGCCTCTTTTGCACATAGAGTACATGCAACACACACACACACACACACACACACACACACACACACACACACACACACACACACACACACAGAATTGATTCAGAAACATAAAGATAAGATAAAAGCGTATGGGAACAGAGTCAGGAATATTGGTACTGTATGGGAAAAAGGCGCGGAATCGCAAAGACACTTTTTTGTTCTTCTTATTTGTTTTTTTATTTAATAATTTTAACATTTGAATGTTGTTATTGTTACAATTGAATCGTTTCATTATCCCCACAAAGCAGTAAAGGTTGTGATCACCTCCCTCCATCTGTTTGTGACTTTGAAACTGGCAGAGAAACTGGCATTAATTTGCTGAGCAGATTTATGGATACATCAATTTATTTCTGACTCTCTGATCTTTTGTCTAGCCGCGCTACCATTGGGCCAGACTTCCAAATTTCAAATCACCAAATTTCTCCACTTGGTCAGGTGTAAATTAACAATGCCGTCATGACAAACTTATATTGCTATAAGGGCTCCAAATAATGATTGTTTTCATGGCAAACATGCTCGCAAATATTCCCCCATTTACACATCCAACTGACACAGAGCAAAAGTAGCAGTTATTAGGAGTTGTGTTTTTGACCACCTCAATCAATCTCCTTTTAGCTCTGTTTTTGGTCTCCACCAACTCCTGAGGGAAATACAGTATCTGGCTCTGCGGCTGCTAAATGCTCCACTATGTTCATCAGCTACTCGCTAACTTTGTGTGCTGTTTGGTGCTCAGCAGGTAGTATGCAGTCAGTATTTAGAGCTTTTCTACGGAAAATGAAACCACACGAACTGGGTTTCAGAGCCAAAACAGGGACCTAAAAGTTAGCACTTACTATTATTAGTATTACTATTCCCTCCTCTTGTCACAAAGATGTTGGCTGTAAAAGTAATGCCAATGGAATATTAGGCCTTGGCAAAGGCCTGACCTCTATTGAGTGCTTAATTGTTGCTCATGCAATAATAGCGTCCTGTCAGTCAAGCAAATACGACTGACAGAAGAAAGAAAATGAAGAAAAAAGAAATTGCGTCCAAAGCAACTGTACTGAGTGGAAACAGGTGAGTAAGACAGATGTAATGGTGAGACTGGGAATATATTTTAATCAAAGATAAGGTAGAAAAACAGAGGGGATGGATGGGAGGAAGAGAGCATGCACTTTGGTCACAGAGGGGAAGAGGAAGCTCTGTACTGTGCCAATAGGAAGAGTTTGTTCCTCAGTGAGATACAGGAGACAGTGTCAACACACACGCTGTGCTCAATATAGCTACTGTCACACAGCCAGGCATACCTCTCTCTGCTCTCCAGCCTGACACTTGCACCTTCCTCAACACCCCTCCTGCCTCGCTCACGTTCTTCTGTCCCCCTTCCTCATCGGAACAGGTTACATTCTTCCTTTGCCTCCCCTCAGTCCTCCCCCACGGCCCCCGTCCATCAATGTCACATCCCCGGAGCTAAATTAACTGATCTCCCTTCCTTTGCTCTTTCTCCCCCTCCCTCTCCCCTCGCTCTCTGTATATATTACAGGCTTGACACCCTGCCAGACATTGGTTTAATATAACACACATTCTCTGTGCCTTCCACCCGCTCTCACATTACCCTCTCTTTCCAACTCCCACCACCCCGCTTTCATATGGGCACTGGCCGCTTGCTTTTTCCATACTTTACTCACCGCAAAAGAAGAGCTTTTTGTTCTTGAATAGCTCCCTCATTGCCATGGTAATTCAACAGAAAGAGAGTGCGGTTTTTCTGTCTAGGGCCTCGTGGATGAAAATAGTAGCCTAAGTCATGATGGGTTTCTTTAAGTGGCCCTGAATCTGAGAAATCAGTCGGTGCAAATTTGGAGCTATCATGAAGAAGTCCGAAGTTTATATATGTGTGTTGTGTGTATATATGTCATAGTTTACCATTAAGCCCTATCCCACATTTGTCTTCTTCTACTTCTTCAAGGTGGACCTCTTGTTGCCATCTCAGCCTTCCCATTGATCCCCCTCTTCCTCTGTCTCATTTGTCCTCCAACGTCACCCTCCCCACCCCCTTCCTTCCCTCCTGCACCACCCTCACCACTCGCTGTGGTAATCCCATTACTCATGTGTGAATACCAGCTGGGGAAGAGAAGGAGGGAGAGAGGGAGGGAGAATGTGGACAGAGGATAACTGTGTAGAGGCCTTGACTCTCAACATAGACGGTTGGACACCCTAGATGTGTTTTTCAAATTCTTGATCTTAGAGAAGAGAAGAAAATATTGGTTGACAATGACTGATGAATCACTGTTATCTTGAAAGTGTTCAAACTTTGACCCCTTATGACCCTATTTGGGGTAATGAGGGCAATAAAAGTGATTCAGAGAGACAGAAGGAGTGATATCTGTGATGTGCCTCGCGACGGTTGGACTGGCAAACTTGAAAATAAACAAGTTCTTTGATGACAAAGAACCCATTGACTCTCTTATTCCCCTCTCTCTCTCTCTCTCTCTCTCTCTCTCTCTCTCTCTCTCTCTCCCATTCCTTATTCTTCACAGCTTTGCTCTCTTTGCCTCTTTCCCTCTCTCTGTCCTTTTTTTTGCTCTTGCCGTTTCGAAGGGGAGAGGTTGGAGGGTGAATGTGTGTGGGGGGAGGCATCAACCGCCACCCTGCTGCACTTGTTGTCCCCTCAGCTGCCGGTTTTTTCTTTCATCCGGTCTGCTCTCACCCTACACGCCTTTTAATCCAGCGACCCATCTTCCCTCTTTTCACTGTCACACAAGAAGTGAAACCTTTTTCTCTTCCGTCAAGGTTCTCCACATGAAGAATTATAACTGAACAAGTGTCTAACTTTGCTGACATTTCATACATTGATTATGTAAGATCACTTGCTGGAATTCGTCAGAGGTAATTGTAACACTTTAATAGGTGAATGAAAAAAGAAAGCCAAAGTAGAGAGAGAGTTAAGGAGAGTATGTGCACATGCATGTGTGTGCATTTGTTCACGTCACCAGTGGTATGAATCATCCATACCCTATGTACATATTACACCTCTGTTGGTTCTTTAACACCCCATCCAGGAATTATAATCCTGCCTGGCTTCCACTGGTTGCTGAAATCGCTTCTGCATGTACATGCATTGTGTGTGTGTGTGTGTGTGTGTGTGTGTGTGTGTGTGTGTGTGTGTGTGTGTGTGTGTGTGTGTGTGTGTGTGTGTGTGTGTGTGTGTGTGTACTGCCTGTGGTGGCACTGGTTGTGGGCTACCACACCCATTGTCCACGGTAATTACACTGACTCGAGCCATCTGTGTTGTAGAGGCACAGACCAGAAGAAACCGGTGTGTGTATTACTGCTGACTAGATGGCATGCTATGCAGTTGCTGAAAAAAGTCTGTAGGGTTTTTGACCTTCTTGAGCCACTGTCCACCAATTGTATATCAGTTGTGGTTGTTTGGCACAGATCTTAGTCATGTCATACATTCTTGATTGGGATGACACATCCCTGAGCTCACATAAGATAAAGAATTGGGGGGTTAATATATTTGGGATGTTCACACCCACACCCAGCCAACTGCGAGCATTCACATACACACAAACAAAGATCTCTGCTCACCCCTTTCATTCTCTCCGTCTTTCTCTGCGGAGCGTCTGTCTGTCACTCTGATTATGAACGGACAGAGTCACATAAAGCAAGGAGCGGATGAAAAAAGGGCGGGATGGGAGATTGAGGGAGTTACAGATGATGTGGAACCAATAGGACAGGGCTCTTCTTTGATACACTCTATTTGTCAAACACATCATCAAGTTCACTCACCAAGAGCTGGGTCTAATTTAATAGTTAAATACATGTGAACATTTTAAAAATGAAATGTGAAAAACGCACTGCACATGTACTGCAAATGTACTTTTTCCAAAACAGCAGAACCAAACGTTCTGATATCAAACCTGAAATGGTCAACAACCTGATCATTCAACAGATGCAACTTTTCAAAGAATATTTGATACCTGTAATAAAGAGTTTGTTGTAGACAGATGACAGGCCATGCTGGGTGAAAGAGAGAGGAAAAAAAGGTCTCTGGCCTCTAGCCCCCCCACGGTACCCCTAACCCCCCAGGAAACCTTAAATACGGCTTTCAACATATGTATGTAAGAATTTTATTTCAGTTTGATAGCATAAGCAAAAGTGCCAAAAGGTACTTAAAGATTGGCAATTTTTCCATTGAGCTTGATAACAGCTATGTTTATCTACAAAAAAAACAACTAAAATCTATTAATTGGGAAGCGTTCACATCCTAATGAGTCTCTGTGATAACTTATTAAATGCAAGCACGCTACAAAGGTCCACTATCTGTTACAAAATAAACTAAAACATCAAGAGACAGCACCATCATTAACTGGAGTGTACTGAATGTATTTTGCCTGCTGCATGTGCCTTATTCAGGCTTTAATGAACATCTTGTTTAACAAAATTGGCAATTTCCTACTACATTTGGAAATCACAAAAGTGTCTTTATTTGTAGTTTTAGGGTATTTAAAATGAGCACAATTATTGAGATTCAACAAGACATCAAAAAAATATGGGATGTGTAAAAACTTTTCACTGCATTGCATGTACACTTCTGGCCAAAACAGATTAAAATGGGAAATTACGCTACATTTTCTTTCACAAATATATAACTCATCTATCAACCTTGAGCTTGTAGCTCAAATAATAATGACCTGAGGAGAGAAAATGAGTGATGAGTGTTAGGGAGGGAAAGAGATGCAGGCATGGAGAGGATGGAGCGGGAGGAGAAATAAGAGGTGTGAGAGTGAGGGAGGGTGGACGGATGTATGGATGGGTAAAAGACGACAGGACTACAAACAGACAGAGTAGCAGCAAAGTAAGGAGGGAATGGGGGAGAGAAAACAGGAGAGGTGGATGAACAGTCAGAGTGAGGGAGGAGTAGGAGGAGGAGGAGGAGGAGGAGGAGGAGGAGGACAGAGGGAGGGTGCTGCGTGAAGCTCTGTGTTTATCAGTGTTCAGAACGTACTGTGCTGAAGATTTGTCTGTAAATGTCATCAAATGTGTCAGCTGTGCTTGAGTTACAATAGAGCATGCTCACACAACAAGTCACAAACAAGCACACGTATAAATACACACAGAAATATAAAAGAGCAGAAGCTGTTTGTCCACCCTAAACTTAATCGCTAAATCACTCTTGTCAGGTGTTTTTTTTTCCTCCTCCTCCCTCTGGAGCGTGTCCTCTTGTCCTCTCTTTGATTTCTTTTCTCTCATGTCTCCCTCCGTGTGAAGAGCCCAGAAGGGGAAGCTGAAGAGCTCTTCACCTCAACCAGAAACATCAGAAAATGGTAAAATTACAGATATGTGGTGGATGCCTGTCACAGCAGCAAAAAGAGAAACAAGGGAATAGTGCAACTCTCTTGTTCCCAGCTGATTGGCCTATTGTAAGCCTCTGCGTGAGAAAATGCCACGCAGGTCTGTGCAGTGGTTTTCCTGCTCTGAAGAAGAAGACAGGACAGTATTGCTGTTTCCTGAATGTGAAGGTTCAGCATCCCATTTTATTTCTCTTTAGGTCCAGTTTCTAATCAGTCAGAGAGCAGAGTGGGTTTCCTGAGCCTGTCAGAGAATGGCCAGCGAAGGGAGCAGAAATCCTGTTTGTAAATCACACTGCAGGGACGTTGCTGCTGTCAGGGGACTTTGTTTACTTTGTTTTACTACCACAGTCTTATCCTGTTGACAAGGCAGGGCAGTGTGGTGTATCGCTGATGTCACAGCAAGGTAAAAAAAAACATAAATGCACAAAAACACATAAAGCCTCCGTCCACTGCACCAGGTGCAATCGTACAAGAAGGTTAAAGAGGAGATACACTTCACCTCCCATGTATGACGCCTCACCCACTCATATGCACTTATCATTAACATATGACAGCTTCATATAGTGGCACACGAGGAAGCAGAAGGTCAGGGTGTTTGAGTTGACAGAAAACAAGTCTGGGTCATGCCCGCCTGTCAACTGAACCGGTCTTCACTCAAACCATTCTTCAAAATCAAACGAGCCATGCTAAACATCTGATCAAGTTAAAGAGTTGACCGGATGAAGCACTTGATATGCAAGTGGACGTGCATGCATAAATAAAGCATATGCTAATGCAAACTCTGGGCCAAGTGTGTGTTTGATTGTGAGTGAAAGGTCATATAGTTGGCTTCAAGAGGAAAAGGGAGTTAGCCCTACATGAAAAACCGGCAACAGAACAGGATGCAGGTTCATATTCAAATTAACCACAAGTTTTTTATTTATTTTTTATTTGGTTGTTTTATGTAAAGTTTTTCGCCTTATGGTTTGATCTACATGTTTCAGTCAAAATTCAAATAATGGTAAAAGTGGTTGCTACTACGGGTGCCGAAATGAAATAACAGTGTAGTTTTACACATCAGATTTTTTTATTTGGGACTTTTACTGAATTACAATAACAGGTAACGCTAAACAGCCAGCAAATAAATATGACCCAATAAAATTGCAAAATGGCATGAAAACCTTTGGAGAGCCCCCAAGGAAAATACAGGCCTGTTCTAAAAAAAATGGCCAATCAAATTGATAATTATTGTGAGAAATCATTAAATGATCAGGGTCTTTAAATGAGTATCATTAATCATTAATAATCATATTTGCAAACTGAGCAAAACAAGTATCAAACTTTGGACTCAATACCCATGAAAGCTGCAGCTTTAAATGCTTTTTGAAACAACTTGAGTAAAGATTTTTCTTGATAAGATTTCTAAAAAAATAAGTCAGGACGTCATCAGAAGTCTTAAAAGTAAGACCAAAAAGGTTCATTCTTGTTTAGTTTGTTAATTAAATGAAAAGCCTACTCAATATGGGGGGTTAAATTATTCAAAATCTTAGAGTTTGGAGGCCTGCACTCACCAGTGCCACTGCCAACTGACATCTGGTGAAGTGTGTGTCTTTAGCAATCGCATTGTTGATCAGTGGGCCCACCACTTTGGTCCAGACTGAGACCACAAATTCTTTTCATTATGGAAATATATAGTATGTTACCCCCTATATGTTTAGTTTAAACAACAACAACTTTAAATTCAATTAAATGCACAACACTGTTTTTGGACCATACATTTTGTGACATGTCACCAAATCAGCAGATGAATGTGAGAACAGCTTTCTAGAGTCAAAGTCTGCACATCAATGATTCATCCTTCTGCACAGTGAAGGTCAAACATTCAGGTATACAATAAACCAAACATATGTTTAAGTGGAGGTGGATTTTAAGTAAGATTCTGAATGTTATATATATGAATATTCTTCTGAATAAAGAAGCGTAGTATGTTCTCCATCACTACAGTTGGGATTTCCTGTTTTCAGCGTTAATCACTAACTGACGCTTTCATATTTAATGTGCCCATTTAAAAAGTGTAATTATCTTCCTATGAAAGGGCCTAATTAGAACCGTAACCGCTGACTGACGTAAATGGACACCGTGAGACGAGCGCTCTCGCGCCTCTCTTGAATCCATGCTTGAATCGTAGGACTCGGATATGATGTCACCACGGCAGCGCGCTGTGGCGGTCTCCAAGGCAACGCCGCGTGCTGCAGTGACGCCAGCCCAGGCCCCGGCTCGTGGTGAGTGGGCGTGACTCGCCACGTTAGGCCCCCCCCCTTCTCTCCCGTCAGTGTGGGCGGGCCCCGCGCTCAGAGGAGAGCGAGCGAAACACGACACCCCGAGGACGGAGAGACGCACGGGGGGAGGAGAGAGTAGCACTGAATGGTGTTAGAGAGAGTGGAGGACTTACAAAAAAGTCTGTAAAGAAAGAGAGTTCGCTCTCCAACGTTCATTTCTGTCAAAGAACAAAGCGAGATGTCAAACAGCGACGAAGATGCGGTTGAGACGGAGTAAACAGCTACCGGACAGTTAGCGAAAGAACTTGTTAAAAGAGAGAGAGAGAGAGAGAGCCTTTACGGCTGGCTCGAGTCGTTTTCCGCCGCAACTTGGGCAGATTTGAACGCTGCCAGTTACGGGACGAGAAGCGAGGACCAACAGCGAGGTCTTGACCGCTGAAAGGCACGCCATTCGGTCGGTTGGCCGAGATCCGCTGAAGCAGCAGCAGCTACAAAAGTTTGCCGTATATTCACCCAGTTTTCCAGATTGGGAACTAGAGGGGGGAGGAAGAGGCCGAGAGACGGGCTTTTCTTTCCACAAGCAACTTTGTGGAATTCATCCTGTTGAGCAAACTTTAACCGCTTGCTGTCTAGCTAAGTAGCTAAAGCAGAAGAAAAAAAATGAAAACACCTGGAGATAATGGTAAGTTTGCGTGACTCCTGCTATGAATTTCTACCCACCATTGTCTTTCTTGTTTACTTGCCGTGGTTGTTGTCGGCAGAGCTAACAGTCACTGCATTACTGATTAATAAAGACGCCAGATAGTTACTTATCAACATCCACTTCCAATCAAAAAACCTGTTGATTGGTTTTAGTTGTTCTCGGGATCAGTGCAATAGTCCGTGGTCTAGTTAGATAAGATACTGAAATCTGGTGCAGGTTTAGTACTGTACTCCGGTTCAAGAGGAAGTGGTTAAACTACTGTACAGTTGTTACAGCGACATCCTCTGTGTCACCCTGACAACCAAATTTCACCATCCGCCACCTTTTAGAGAACAGACTGAAAATCCTAGAAGCACTGCACGAGTGTGTTTTTGTACTGACTGAGTGAAAAAGAGAGATGTGGACGTGTTGATAAGTTACTTTACGACTCATCTCCTCCTGGTGCTGGTGTTGAGGTGATGGGGTCTAGCCAGGTATACACGCAGCAAGCAAACCAGTAACTGAGCATACATGTGCCAGGTCCTAGGCCTGTCAGTAAATTGAAGTGAGAGCAGGGGTTTTTCCAGTAGTCAGCTGAGGTCTCTGTGTGTGTGTGTGTGTGTGTGTGTGTGTGTGTGTGTGTGTGTCTTAAAGTCTAATTCCTGAAATGCTTGCATAAGTTTGTTCTCACTCCCTTCTCTTGAAGCCAAGGCAAATTTTCTTTAGAAAGGAGGAAGTGGAAGTGGGCCTACTATAATTTTGCCAGCTATTCAGTTTATCATTTCTGTGTCAGTAATTTAGTAACAAAACTACATGATTTTGATTCGTATAAATTAGACACAATTTAAGCACAAGAGACCAATGGGATAACATCTGAAAGTATATAACAACCATTTACTGTCTTCGGCCCTCTGTGTAAAACAAAATATACATATTTAATAAGTTGTTTTTCCCGCGGGAACAATGTGATGACTTCCTAAGTAGTTACTGGTAAGCATTTGGCACAGTGCCTCCTGTGTGACTGACAAACTGTGTGGGACCCTTTTCCACTTGGGACATTCCCCTCCCTTCCCCCACGCTGTCCCCTCCTGACTCCTGCTGCACCCAGCTTCAGCCCCTCAACATTCCTACGCACACACACACACAAACTCACACTCACACACTCTTCTTGCAGCAGCCCTGGGGAGGCTGCCATGACATCAGACCACATCCCACCACAAGTAGCCCTTTATTACAAGGAACTCAGTGTTTGTGTGGCAGCAGATAGCTTAAGCCCTTCTGGGAAGAGACTAAAAATTGATTGTGCTTCGGTTATGGCTTTGATGTATGCGGATGGTGTGTGTGTTTGTGTAGTAGGTTGATTGTGTGTGTCATCTATTGAGTAAAGGTGAAGAACATTAACTGGACCTACTATAGTCTGGTTGGTGTGAAGTGTGCACTGCCATCCAATCAGTCTTATTTACCATTTAACTTTGTTATAAGCAGCATCTCACTTTTATTTTGATGGTTGATTATTATTGCTTATTAATTGATTAGGTCTCGAAACCAAAAGTTATCAATTTATAATGATTAGGGCTGCAACAAACAATTTCTCATTACTTTTTTGATCAATCATTTGGTCTATAAAAAGTCAGAAAAAAGTGAAACATCCTCTTCACAATTTCCTTGACCACAAGGTGACAGTCTAAACCCCAAATATATCTAGGATACCTTAATGTAAGACAATGAAAAACCGCAAATCTTCACATTCAAGAAGCTGGAAACAGCAAACGTGTTTCGCTGGAAAAGTGACTTAAATGCTCTATCTGTTATTAAGAATCAAAGTAGTTGTTAACTAATTTATAGATAGATTAATTTACTAATAATTTCAACTCTAATTATCTAAAAATGTAGACAAGCAAACAGCTTCTTGCTCCTATGAAGGCTTAAGCTTCATGAAGTTATTTGTCAGTTACCAAAATAACATTTTATAAATTCTCTGTTGAATAACTAACTTAATTAATCCTTTCAGCACTTCTTGGTAAACATAGCAACTCTGTCTGAGAGGCATTATCTAACAACAAATCTGATCTTAAAACAGCATCTTGTGTAGATCTCATAATTTAGAGTGAACACATTTCTTGAATGTAGAAGGATGTAACAGTGCTTGGAATAAAGAATGTAATCATCCCTTCCTGGCATGTTTGGTGATGTAGGATTATGTCCCATAGGGTAAGCTGCCTCTCTATGGAGCTTACCTCCATTCTCTCCATCACCGGACACTTCCCCTTGCACTCCTGTTTTCCACAGTCACTTCATTAGTGTGAATAGATGATCGGATTTCTGCTGAGATAAAGAATTGATATGATGAAGCAGGAAATGACAGGAATATACTGTAGCTGCATCTGTTGTTGCTGGCAGATCAGTGTTGGTTTAATTGTGTTGGAAAGTATCCAATTTAATTTATATCTAATCACTGCTATTTATTTACCTGGTCTTTATTTGTGTTTGATGTAGTTTGGGGGATTGGTTAGAGGCAAAGTATTCTACAGGTTGCATTAGTCAGCAGACAGGGAGTTGGAGGTATGCAGTATCTCGTCTACACTTACACAGTTGACATTTTTGTGTACCTCAAAGGCTGTGCTAATGATTGATTAAGCTCTAGTGATAACTTGGACACACAATAACTTGCCTACTGTATGTCTCTCCCTCCCTAAGATGTCATCGAGACTCCTGCCACACACACTTTGCACGTCTTTGTGTTTTACTCATTTTCTTCCATCCCTCTCCAAGGGTCACAATTTTTCTTCTGCCACCTCTATCATTCTTCACTCTCTCTCTGACGGGATAAGGACTGGTGTGTGTCTTTGTGTGATGGAATTGCATAGTGGGACCCCTGGCTCTAGAGTGGCCATTGTGTGAATGTGTGTGGAGTATGGGACAATGGTGGGAGTGGGGCAAGCCTTGGGGCTGATTGTGTGTGGACTTGTGGGGCCAGGGACCTCTCATTGTACTCATAATGGTGCAGAGTAGCTCATAGTTTGGTGGTGCTTTTGACAAGTGAAGAGACTGCTGTGTGTGTGTGTGTGTGTGTGTGTGTGTGTGTGTGTGTGTGTGTGTGTGTGTGTGTGTGTGTGTGTGTGTGTGTGTGTGTGTGTGTGTGTGTGTGTGTGTGTGTGTGTGTGTGTGTGTGTGTGTGAGAGAGTGTGTGAGAGAGTGTGGTAAATGTGGACACCCCAGTTTATTTTGACATGCCATGGAGCCATTTTACCATTTATTCTAGACACACACAGTCGTACACCGTTTTGCCTTATGATGTGGCAGGACAGGAGACAAAAGGGTAGCTTGTGAGCAAGGATTTCAGAGGGAACATTTCACCTTTTCCCTGTCTGGGTTTATGTGTGCATTGTGCAATTGTGAGCATATGCTTTTCAATCTCAAAACACAATCACTATAATGATAAGCGCTGCGATTAGCCTTATCTGTGAAAACTCCCTCGCAGTGCTGACCACAGCAAAACCACTGCCTCCCATTATTCCAATACAGTTTACAGCCTGGTTTATGGGACAGTGCCTTGCTGTGATCAGGCTCAGTCAACATTCTTTTAAGCCTGAAGCAGATGATGTTTCTTAACAAAATTGGTTATCTTTTTTTCTGAAAAATCTGGCAAATTGAGTTAGGTGCCAAGAATCAACTTTGATTGCTGGTGTGAAGTGAACATATCAGCTGTTAGGAATACTGCTGAAGCTATTAAGTCAAAATACACTTGCTGACAAAATTGTGGGCTAATATCTCATGCTGCACTTTGTAGCTTAAAATGTACACTCTGATAACACTTGTAATGTAGTGTTTAAAGTTGTAGTAAAATATTGAATTTTTCGCTCAATATTATAGAGATTGATTTTCTAACAGACAGAGTATTCCCAGTTTAGAGGCATCATGGCCCACTTTTCCTTGTCAAAACAGTTCTTCATAAAATTTTGATATGGTTGACTGTGACGCTAAGTTGACAAATGACTTCTGGTAGAGGGGGCCTTCAGTTGTGAAAATGTCTGTATTTAGCCAGGAATGTGACCAAAGGGAACAATGTGCTCAGCCAGTCGACACTAATGGACCTCCCCACCATTAGTCCTGTGCCGCCCTTGACCAGGGAGTTCAGCGAGACCACAGCCAACAAGACCACATCACCCATGGCGGTCCTGGGGCTTCTGACGCCCTGCCCCAAGGACTTGCACATTAACCTCGGATCTGATCATTAAGTCCTATAGATTGTTGGCCTCTCAGACCTTTTTGATCAGCTGCATCGTTGTGAGGTTTGACATGAAAGAGCTTAATTTGAAATCCACTTATTTTCCCTGATAACACTGCAGCTGAACTAAATGTGTCCTGCGGCCATGTGTGTATGTCTGTGACGACAACATGACCCCATATTGACTGTATTGGTTATTGGTCAGGGATGGTAATGGGGTGGGTCTGCATGTCTGGATGGGATGGACTGTTGACTGATAATTGTAACACTTTGACGAACATATATTCGAGTACACGTACACAGAACACACACACTCGAACACACTGCTGCTTTTTATTGGAATTCTTGGACCTCCCACATTCCTGCTTAGAAGGTTAATAGTTGCCGGCTGTGTTGCATTACACATGAGGGGAAAACACAACAGTTACTATCTCTGCAAGTCTTTCCTGAACACACTCACTCTGTGACTTACAAAGGCATTCATGCATTCATAAACACACACATTTTGAATACCTCATAAGCACAAAATGAATAAAAACTGATTGAAGAATGCATTCAAAATAATGCCTTTTATTTTAAGAGATGAGAAGTAACATTTTCAATTGAAGCTACCATCCTCAAAACACACACACACACACACACACACACACACACACACACACACACACACACACACACACACACACACACACACACACACACACACAATTTTCAAATGGGTATCAAAATTCATGTTGAGAATGCAGTAGGGTGTGTTGGTGTGCATGGATTGATCTGCACTGTTCAGCAGCTGTTTGTGTTTGCACATGAATGTGTATTGTAATATAATATGGGGAGTTTACAGAGCTACATTGTTGTAGAGGTGACTCAGAGTGAGGCACAAAATGGCATGTTATTGTAAAAGAATATCAAGTGTGTATATAAAGGAGACAGTGGTTTTCTGGGTGGGCAGCTGTGCAAAGGTATTTCTTGTGAAAAAAGTGTGTATTTCGCTATGTGGGTGTATGTACAACCACTTCTTGATGGCAGCGATGACATTGAAACTAATCTGAGTCTGATGACGTGTACACACACACACACACACACACACACACACACACACACACACACACACACACACACACACACACACACACACACACACAGATCAGGTAACTATTCCTCTGATCTTACCAGATGAGAGGTTTTGTTTTGATCTACACAACATAATGACCTGTCCTTTAGGTTAGAGCCTGAAGTGTCATTTCTCTGGAGTATGATCATAGTGTAACATACCAAGACCATGACAGCACTTAGTAAGTCAGTGGTAAAGCTAACTCTTCCTTCATTACATTACATTTCATTTAGCTGACACTTTCCAATAAGTGCATTCAACCATGAAGGTACAAACTCGGAACAGCAAGAATCACATAGAAGAAGTACATAACTTCAAATAGCTTCCAAACTACAAAGTGCCACATGTAAGTACAATTTTATTTTTTTATAACCATCATCTTCTTAGCCAAGGTGCAGTCGGAAGAGATGTGTTTTTAGCCTGTAGCAGGAAGATGTGTAGACTTTTAGCTGTCCTGATGTCAATGGGGAACTCGTTCCACCATTTAGGAGCCAGGACAGAAAACAGTCGGGTTTTGGTTGAGTGATTAGGTGTTCCTTGCAGTGAGGGAACAGCAAGCAGATTACCCCTTCCCCATTGCACCACTTCTAAACTACACCACAATCACCTGGCCTGGCATGTTGCGTGCACACACATGCACACACACAAACACACATAGTAGTTTCTCGTAATCCTCTGCTGATGCTGCTATACCTACGGTGGTCGTTTTTGCCAATGATAGGGCTCGGCCCGACCGTTGTTGTAATGTATACTGGTAATCTTCTTAGATTAACCCCAATAATACTGGTCATGCTGAGGGCATCTTTACAGTGGGGATCAGCACACAGTGTGGCTGCTAATATAATTTCCAGGACAGGATCACAACAAAAGGACTGGATCTTCTACTTTTGTACTGTGAATTAAAATAAACTAACACGTTTCTGAAACCTTTTGAACTTATAAAAAGCCTCTGTGCATTCTGTAAGTCTTGTGTGTAAATTGAGTGTCTTAATTTAGACAGACAACCAGGCAGTCACTGTATGAAAGTGTTAATCTGCACTTGGGTTGCATGGTTTATTGTGTCTACTAATTGTGTGAATGCTGATTCAGCAGCATTCACAGTATTGCTATCCAATTCTTTATCCTTCAACTTTCTTTGGTCGCCTCTAACTTCTGCATACATTCAACTACAAAAAACAATCTAATATCAAAATGTTCAGCTCTTTAAGCACATGATGGGGCTTCCTTAACATTTGTTCTGCTATTTATACTTTTTAAAATATTAAGCTTTTTTTTGCAATTAGAGTCAATGAGAGCAGGCTTCAAATCCTCTTCTACTTCAAAATGCTACTTCATACTTTTAGACACCAATCAAACTTTAAACCTTTCACAACTGAACAAACTTCAGCTATTAGGCTCTATCTCAGCAGTTTGATATATTTAACAGTTTTTGTGAAAATTAAGTTTAAGTTTAGTGTTCTTGTCAGGAAGTTTATAATGGGTGATGTCATCGCTAGAGCACAGAGCCTTAATAAAAATAATCTTAGTCCCTTCTCTATAACTTGCTCTCACGCCCACAATTTTTCCTTGTCATACAGTATACATCAAAATGTAGGTATGCTTGTCTACTTTCAGCTCTTTTAAGCAATAGGACTTATATATTTTGCTCGGTGAGCTTCCAAATGACAACAGCTCCAAAGCTTCCTCCATTCGCTGCCCATGTTAAACATCCTTGACATTTCCGTGCAAAGGCACAGCAAACCACTTTTTTGAATCGCTGATATACCCACATTTTTTAATTTTTCCACATAAATTTTACATCAATATGTTCCCAAAGGACTTGTGGCACTGAAGATGAGGTCATTTCACTTATGCCACCTATAGTTTAGGCTGTCTGAGCCTTTCTTTCACAAGTCACTCTCAGTGTCCCTTAATGGCAGCAGTCTGACACAGGTGATTAGTCGTTTGCTGACATCAGAGATCAAAGCGATCTCCTCTGTGTTAACAAACATGGCCACTGATTAATAAGCATGACGCAGCATTTTCACCAGACTGTCAAATTGCAACTACAGACAGTTATATGTCGTTCGCTTGCCACTGCTGTGCCACTGTTGTAACACCTACAACTTTCATACAATATGGCTATTATTCAACTTTTTAAAGATATAACACTCATCACTTTTCCACATTTCTTACAACTTCACTTCTTACACATTTTAACCAGCAATCCAGTTTAGCTTTAGCTTTTAAAAAAAAAAAAACACATTTCCAAATTTTTTACATTAGCAGTGTTATTCAACTTGAAATTCATACCAATTAAAACAATTCCCACTTGTCCAACTATTCTCACTACTTCAACTTCTTACAGCTTTAGCAATTTAGCTATTCAGCATTCACACTCATTTTCTGCAGGAAATGCATTTTCTAGTTTTTTAATCATGTACAATATTGGCAATTTGGAGCAGTCTAATAGAGAGGGCATTTTTTTTTACTTGCAAGTATGTCACATTTTCTACTTAATTGTTAAAAAACAGAAATTACAACTTGTACACAGTTATTTAAACATGATAGTGCTTGAGTGTTTAAGTGTGATAGAGATTGGGCTGTCCCGCTGTCCCAGGCCCTCTGGTTCAGGGAGGTGATGAGTGGAGCTCCTAACCCCTCTCTAACCCCTTAAGTCCAATGCAGTCAGCAGACACTCCCTGCAGAAATGCAGCAGTGTGTTTGAATAGTTCCTCTGGCTATTTTTATCTGGGAATCTGCCTCTGTGCTGGACCCAGGGAGTGGGGGTGGAGGGCAAATATCTAATCTAATTTCAGACGATGGGAAGTCACCAAAAGGACTTCTGTGCCACTCACATAGTGTCGATATTTTGTGTGAGTGTCTGTGTGGTTGGCTGTCGGGTATTGAAATGCTGTCTGGCGCCAAGTTAAACTTTCTCTCTTGTCACCCTCCTCCTTTTCTCCCCTCTCTCCCTTCCCCCATTTCTCCCTCTTTTTTTCTTCACCTCTCTCTCTCCTTCCCTCCACCCCATGTAAGGAATGCAAGATCACGTTTTTCCTCTTCCTCTGCCTGTCTGTCTTTCACTGTGCTGTCTCTGTCTCTACCTTGTTTCTCTCTCTCTCTCTCCATGTTCAGACCTGTTCTCTCTTGTACATCAGAACTCATTTTGGACTTTGAGCCAACTCATTGCAGCCTATACTTGTGAGTGAGAAGATTATGTGCATTTAAAAGGCAGGGCTTCAGGTGGGAATGCCATGTCAGAGGGAAAAAAGTGTGTCTGTGTGGGAACAAACTGTCCCAAGCGGTTGTTAATAAAATGATTAATTCTGTGTACCTTTTTAGGAATTATAAACTTATAAACACTTAGTTAACACCACCTTAATGGCCAAAAATTCAGCTATTTTCTTATCTGAGCACAGGCATATAGTGCTAAATAACAGCTTGACTGTGTGCAGGTGTGTGGACACCACAACATTTCTAGCCAAATGGCACTCTGTTCGGCAAGGTACTGTAAGCAGTAGCAAACTGTGTGCGTGTGTGTGTGTCAGGGAAAGAGGACATCCTCTGCCTTTTATCAGCTGTGGATGCTTGATCTAATTTAAGCCTTTTGGACAACCTAACATGTAAGCATTGTCTTTTATGCTTGGGATTTAGAAACGTAAACCCACGGTCCCATCCAGGCCTGCTGCTGAATGCTGCTCTTTTGCTAGACTTCTGAGCCTGTGTGTGTGTGTGTGTGTGTGTGTGTGTGTGTGTGTGTGTGTGTGTGTGTGTGTGTGTGTGTGTGTGTGTGTGTGTGTGTGTGTGTGTGTGTGTGTGTGTGTGTGTGTGTGTGTGTGTGTGTGTGTGTGTGTGTGTGTGCGGATGCACACGTCCCTGTAGGGGAGTGAAACCTTTTTAAGCATTGATTGACCCAACCATCCTCTCCTCCCTCTCACTATCATTTCTGTGTCACCAATCCATGGACTAATACCCTAGTGGCAGCTCCTCTTCCATTAGCTTCCTCCTCTTTCCTCTTCTCTCCCCCTCTCTCCTGCTTCATGTCACCTTACCCTGTGTCTTTTTCTTTCACTGGACACCCAGATTTACCAGCCAACATGACTCTCTGACCAGATACAGCATAGTTTTCTGCTAACATGGCTCAAAGAGTAAAGAAATATGTCAGTCACTGTTGAAATGTATCAGCAGTAGGTGGTGGCCGGTGTTAACGTCCTCCGAGTCAACCTGAAAACTCA
>NC_041336.1:16263236-16428236 GCF_004354835.1 Perca flavescens | reverse complement strand
TCCGCCAATTAATGAGATCTGGAGCAGGGCTTTGTTTACAGGCACCACCAACACTGTGTTAAAGTGTGTGTGTGTGTGTGTGTGTGTGTGTGTGTGTGTGTGTGTGTGTGTGTGTGTGTGTGTGTGTGTGTGTGTGTGTGTGTGTGTGTGTGTGTGTGTGTGTGTGTGTGTGTGTGTGTGTGTGTGTGTGTGTGTGTGTGTGTGTGTGTGTGTGTGTGTGTGTGTGTAGTTGTAAAAATTGTTTTTTGATCATTTATGCCTGCAGTCTGTCATGTGAAGTGTGTGTGCTGTTGTGTGTCCCACCCCCTGCTGCAGTGCTGTAGGTGCATGGTCTCTCTTGGCAGCCCCATGCTAACTGGGTGATAAGCAGTGATTATCTACACAGCCTGCAGTAGGAACACACACACACACACACACACACACACACACACACACACACTCACACTCACACTCACACATTTACACACACCAGGCCATGATGATGTGCACATTCCACCAAATGTGCTCATGTCAATGAGGCCATACACTGACTTGGCTCCAATCCAAGAAGACATAGTGTTACCGTAATACATGCACACAGGCGCGTGCATGCGTGCGTGTGTGTGTTGCAAATATTCCATGCAGAGCAATGTTCATGGAAGCAGATTTTCCTTCTCTGATCTCTACACATACACAGAGGCACAAAGACGCTGGCTGGCTGGCAGCGACGTCTGTACGAGGTGAATGTTAAAGCCCTGACACACCAACCAGATTATCGGCCGTCAGACATTCTGGCGAGGTCAGTGACTCAAGTCTGTTCGGTGCGTTCCGTGCTGTCGTCAGTCTGAGGAGCCGTCGCCCTTCATTTGAGCCGATTTGACATGTTGAATCGGAAGGCGGGCAGTCAGACTCAATGGCCAATCTGATTGGTGGAGCGCTAACCCGGAAATGACTAGCGGGATGAGCCTCTCAAAATGAGCCTTTCTGACCTTTGTCGATCTGAAATGAAGACAGATTCAGCAACTGCACGGCCTATTTGTCACTTAAAATGTTTTCAGAAACACGTTTCGGTGAACTATCTTCGTAAAATATGAGATCGTATTCCGAACGAGCCGCTATTATGCTCCGTTGTAAAAACCGGGAGCGGCCAGACCCACATGACGCGTTCATCCAATCAACTGACAGTTTTCATTTTTTGGGAGACAATACAGATTAGCGCCGCCTGCTGTTATGGAAACGTATTACGTCTCACGCACACGCAGAACGTACACTCAAGTCGGCGTCGCTTCGGTGTGTTCTGAGGCACTTTTTTGACCAACTCGGGGAGGCAGTCGTTTTCTGCCGAAGGTCGGCCGTCGGGTTGGTGTGTCAGAGCCTTTACCTAAGGCTGATCAACACTACTTAATCAGCTTTAGGAGACATGCTTAACAAGCTGACCAAGTGGGCTCAGGGAAAGAGGAGGAGAAGGAGGAAGCAGCGAAGAGGTGAAGGGGGCGCAAGACAAGGGCACAGGAACATGGCTTAATGGAAAAAAGGATAAACTGAGTAAAGGGTGAGAAGAACCGTAGGGGAAGAAGAGAAAGTGGTGACAGGCGGCGACACGGCATGTGTCTCTTGTCCCTGTTTACGACAGGATAAACACAAACGCATAAACATGCTGTGCTCTGCCCTCTGTGTCCCCCTTACAGCCCACTGTTACGCACAGTGGTGATTGCCAGGATCCCATGTGTGTGCATTTGCCTGTGTGCATGTTTGTCTATAGCTGTAGGCATGTGAGGGTGTATTTTTCTTACGATTTGCTCTGTCCACTCCGGGTGAAAGACGACCTTGTCACCCCACACTAGTCAAGACAATGCTAGTCTTTGTTTGGGCCCACGTTTAACAGCGGACACACGTAGCCTTCCGCAGACGTAAACCTGACATTTTTACAATCTGTATTTAACATGATGAATGTTGAATTCACTGAATCAGCCATCCCTGTGTTGTTGAGATTCCAATCACTCACCACTGTAAACACTCTCGCAGGTTTTATGTGCCCGGAAATAGAGCCAGTTACCAAGGCTAAGAACTAAGCTTTCACAGCAAGCACGTAGTCAGTGTTTATTTTATATATATGTTAACAATACACTATAAGTTAATCTTAATTGAATAAACACCTTATTTTTGTCACTCTTATCACGTAAAGGTAAGTTTGGGTATCATGTCTTCTAAAGTAAATCTTTAAAGCAGCATTAAAAACACATGAAGAAAAGGAATGTTTTGCATACTATAATCCTGTTGCAAGAATTTTTTTTATTTTGTGTTCATCACATTCCTTTACTTGAGCTTTGACCTCTCCTGTGGATAAAACCATAGGTTGTGCGTTCTCCCACTTACTTTTATTTTGGACTCCAAATGATTCCCATTTGGATGATTTATGATCATTAGAGCACCGTTTCCATGCACTCTGCCTTCACATTTGTCCGTGCTTTTTGGGGCAAATTGAGCTAAATTATGGTGTTTAGTTTATTTTGCATTCTCTTTACTTGTGATGGCAGTTTGTTGCCATTGTGGTTCACCACTGTCAAGTAAATGTAGAGGAAACACTCCAAATCTAAATGATTGTATTTGAGTCAAGATGCACATTTGTTCTGGTAGCAACGGTGACTCTGTCTTTACCCTGGCTGTTTTATACCTTTCCTTTGATTTCCTTTTCAGCACTCATTCCACTGCTTCTCCTTTCTTTGACCTTTTCCCAGTTTTCTTTTCTCTCTCCTTCCCAAACACACACACACACACACACACACACACACACACACACACACACACACACACACACACACACACACACACACACTCACACACTCACACATACACAAACCTCTTAAAGAATGACTAACAGATGTGGACAGAGCTTTTTCCTTCATCTAAAATTAGCTGAGATAGAAGAATGGCAGGAAAGCGCACAGGGTTGGACCCACAAACAGGAGTGTTGAGGGGGGTTGGGATGGGGGATTGATGGAGAAATAAACTAGAAGTGGAGGAAGGAATAGGTTGATGGGGCTTAGTGAAGTCGTGTGTATTTTTGGTGCTGTTCACACACATTGCTGACGCACAGGAACCACTTAGGGCATAAAGTCTACCACCGTCTCATACTTTAAATGTGCTTGTATTGCTGTGTAATACGCTGTGTTTAGTAATGTTGCAGTTGTGTGGACCTGTGTGAAATAAATATAATGCATTAAGGAGCAGCAGGGGTAATCAGAGATGCTGATTGTTTGTCACTATGCTTGTTAGACCTTTTTTTTTTTTTTTTTGGTTTACCATTGTAACACAGTCAGTTAACACAGGCCCAATTTTAATAAATGCTGTCCGGTAAAGACCTGTTTTTCAGTTGTGAACCGCAAAGCAGACCCATCAGTCTGTTTCTCTCCCATGATGCAATGCTGCTGTGAAACTTCCCACCCTCAATTTTTGTAATTAACCATCAATTACCACTTTGGAAACTAGATGTTGTACACAGCTCCAAAGTTGTTCTCCCCCAAACAGCAGAAAGGTGTTAAGGACAACAGTGGTGGTTGGCAAGCTGCTGATGTCCCCTGTTCACTCATCACCCAAGGGCCTGTTTAGAATACCAGGCCACCAGCCCTCTGCTTCACCCTTAAGTTAGGTTTATGTCTCCCCTGACAATCACCAGGGAGTGTATGTGTATGTGTTGGATGGGAGCATGTTCACTTGGTCAACAAGTGATACTTTGATGTTGTTTTTCTGCATACAAGCACTGTCAATGTACATTTTTGTAGTAATCTGTGCAGCTTTTATGATAGTTACCTTCACTTTTCCTTAAACACTCTGCATGTCTGTTTGTACCGTACTACTTACTGTGAATGCCGCATGAATGCAAGCCATCAACCGCACAGTTGGCAGCATCAGAGCAGTACAAGAGAAAAACATGATTCCCTAGGGCCAGTCACCTATTCCACGCTCACCTCTAGTCTGAACAACAGCATGCAGCTCATAACAACACACACACACACACACACACACACACACACACACACACACATATTGTACATCCAGGCCAGGCTTCCCAGTTGAGCTTTTGAGTTATTGAAGATGAGTGTGAAGATGTTTTTTTTTTTTTTCTGTGGCTGTTGTGTCTAGGATTTTAAAGGTAGCTACAGCTGAATAGTAACATGTTAAAAAATATATATTTTTGCTACACAAGTGAAGTATTTAAAGCTTTCTCAGCGCATGCATGCATTAAGAGGAGTAACGGAGAATTATTTGGGCTAAACATAGCTTTAGGTAGGCATTTTTTGTAGTATAGCTAGGTAATGAAAGCTCTAGCAGCCTAAGTAAAGGCCAAATGTGTATAGAAGCATTAATGGTGTACAAAACTGAAAAACTATTTGGCATAGGATGCAAACAAATTACACGTTAAGCTCTTTCGTTGATGTGTTCAAAACAAAATTTTAAAAATAAAGGAAGCACAGTATGCATCTCCAGAAAATGAAAGAGGGCTGTGGAACCCATCATTAATTAATATAATTGCAATGTAATGGAGGCAGGTAGTAAAGCAATAAACCTGCATGTAGCTTTTCCTGAATGAAAGCAACTTTAAGCATTTAGTAAGTTTTCTCAGGGGTTAACAAGAATCTGACTGGGCTTTCTATATCTAAATCTATATATTCTGTATCTATATGGTCCATCATCAGGAACTACATTTCAGTATTACTAATAAATACTTTGATAATAGATGTAGAAATTACAATGTGCTGTTTCAAATTCTGTGCCTCATTTTATTGTGCACTTTTGAAGATGCAACAAGGTAAATCGACAGCACCTTCGTGTTCCCTGCAGTTCTGGGGTAGCGACTGCAACATTCGCAGTTCATAGAGTTTGTCTCCTTACGCTACCTCAACCAGCTAGATTCTTGCAGCCAGTCTTCCCAAAAATGGTGGGTTAGGGCCTTTTTCGCCACACAAACCTCTGACTCTGAATCATCATCCGACTGTGACACTGTAGACTCTGGCACACTAGCCGCAGTTCGGAAGAACGAGTCAATAGTTTGCTTGCTCGTTGCTCAGACGCACACATAGCAGGTTGTGTATCTGTCTCCTTCCCACAGACATTTACACACACTCAATTATCTCTAGGACGCTCACCCTCCACACGTTAGCCACTTACAGTGGCCATTCCCTATCCTTCTCACACTGATTGGCCTGCCACAGATTCCGAATTCATTGACGCGCCCCTTCCATGTGTAACATGTAAAAAAAAAAAAATTATGATTTAAAGAAAGCAGATGAGAACCATGCATTTCAGTCTAAATAGTTCAGGGCCACATTGTGTGTCATTGCAATGAATGTATGGCTTTGTTCAGTCAGCTTCTGCTTGCTGCACTACTAAAAGAGGACATTTGAATACTATGAACCTGCTCTTGCTTTACAGTTTGTATGTAAGGGCTAAATATTGACAGAATATGTCATGGTTGCATGCTGAGTGGCCCTAACAGAATATTTGACCTCCTGCTACAAGAATAGTTATTGCATTGGGCAAGTAATGATTTAGCAATTTTCCAATTTATGTTACCAACCAATACAGCTTGGGTTAGATCACCAAAGCTCCATCGTGATGCCCAAAGAATGAACTGGGGTAAAACACAGCTGCTGTTGTATGGCAACGTCCAGTCGCTATCAAGAGGATAAATGCTCAGACCAGTTGCAAGGTCCTTGATTATAGTGAGGCTATTCTGGAAATGAGAGAACATGTGCATGCCAAACTCACTGAATACTGAATGGCTTGAAGTTTACCACCTAGTTGACATCACCTGTTATCTGAAAAGGTGTAAAAATCCAAGCACTGTTGACACAATTCGGTCTCATAAAGCATTTCAATCAAAGCTGGAGCTGATTATATATTGAAATAAAGATCAGGTGTCTCACTGCTTTGTCTCTCACTTGCCATCACCCATCTAGAAACGTTAATCCACTGTGGAATGTGTCAGCTTCAGACGCTAGACAGTAGGCCTCTGTGTACGTGTGTGCTCATGACTCAGTTGTCTTTTGCGTTGTTTTATCACCTTTATTTCATAATGTTGTAGAAAGAGGATCGAGGGAAGAAATCATAATAAAAGTGCTCGCCGTAAAAAAGAAAAGAGAGGCCTTGCTGAGTACTTTTGACGTGCATCGTGTTATTCTCTTCAAACTCTGTGTAACACAGGCCTTGTTGCCAGCTTGTTGCAGGACCACTGGGTTGGTTTACACTGGAGCCTTGTTTGCCTTGAGAAGCTCTTGCTTTTGGAGAGGGTGGAAAAGTTCTGTCTTGTTCCCAGCCAAGGCTAGTGGGCACACAGACGCTCGTATACACGCACATTATTATGCACACACACACTGTCATATAGCGCAGATCTCTGTCTCCTGACGACTACCTGTTGCTGGCAGATTCAGCCTCCCACTCCTTTCTCTCTGTGTCTCTCCATCTCCCGCTCGCTTGCTCCTGCCCTGCTCTTCCCTTTCTAATACCTGGTCTATTTGAGTCTGTGTTCCAGGCTTGAAAGGATTAATTGCCGTTTATGCTTTATTTTTTTGTTCTGTTCGTTTCTGGGGGGTTATTTTTAGGCCTTAAGTGTCTGGTTGCTAGGAGACAGTGTGAGAGAGAGAGACAGAGAGAATGGAGGAGAGTTTGCGTTGTGAAGGCTGAATTACAAAAACATTGACGCACTGAGTCAGCACTGACACACACTCACATAAATATACGCACATAGGGTGTTTTAGTCTGAAGCTGTTATTGTGGACTTGTTTTTCTGGTTCTGTGTATTAGGTCTGAACACTGTCATTTGATTCTGGCTCATCTTCAGTACCTGCTGTCACGTGCACACATGTGAGTAGTTGCACATGGTCTGAGTGCATGCTCATTTGTTTGAAAGAGTCTAGTGCAACAGTTCTGCGTCACTGTTACAGTCTTCAAATATTTTTTGTTGGAAGCACTCATTCTTGACTGTTTTCTCCAATGTTCTTGTACTTTCACATTTTTACAATGAAAACAATCATGTCAGAGTAGAAATAATTATTTTTTTCTGAGTAGAGTGAGCAAGCTATGTATGTAACATCCTCTCAGTACTTTCCTCTGTATTGCCTGAGTTGGTTTTGATTCCTGCCAGATTTGTGTATGTATCAGAAATGACATGCATGGACACACACACAGGAAACAGATCTGTTGTTGTGGTGCTTAACAGTTGCTAACATCCTGTCCCGCTCTAGTACCACATTCCAGGAAACCACCTCCCAAAAGTGCCACCTATCTCTCTCACACACACACACACACACACACACACACACACACACACACACACACACACACACACACACACTTTTACGCCATTTACGGTTTGATCATGCCACATTTAATTTACTCCTGTGTGGCAAAGTCACCCTTTGACCCACTGACTTTACAAATACACACAAAACCAACTGCATATTGTGGTCACATACTGCTATTCCATGGTTCTCAAGTATAAATGAAATAATGTTATCAAAATAACTTGGGATGAAGATAATAGAGCTAACAATTATTTTTGCTAAATAACTTTTTTTCAATTTACCAATTACGTGTTTGTCTATTTAATGTCTGGAAATGGTGAAAATCCCATTTTGACATTGTCATGTCTTGTAAACTATATTTGTCCAGCAGTCCAAAACCCAATGAGTTTACTGTCATAAATAACAGTAAAAGCATCACATCCTCACATTTGAAAAGCTGGAACAAGTACATATTTGGCATTTTGAAAAATAAAACTGTCAAAAGGCATTAATATTCACTCAATTGACTAATTGTTTGATGGAGTCATCTTCAGCTCTAAAAGATAAGCTTGACTTTTATACATCTCATTGTTTAATGATAGCCATTATTTTAAAGGGATGAAAGAATGAAGGGGTGCCGTCAATCCAGGAATGGGCTTGTGAGATGGCTATGGTGGTGGCGTTTGAAAAAATATCATATAAACAGTTTGTCAGATTGGATGTCTATACTAGAAAATGGGGAAAGTACCTGAGCTTTCTGGAGGGCTCCTAGGAAACATTGTGCTGGGGAGAGACGTGTATGATGGGCTTATGGTGTTGTCGTATGTTTCTTTGGTCTACGACTTACTGTCTATTTTGTTAATATTTTGTTGAATGGTCTTGAATATTGTGGTTACTGCGTCATCTTTTCTTAATTTTTTCTGGGTGGGTGGTGATGATGAAGGGGGAGGGAGGGGGGTGTATTCATGTTGCAAGTTGTATTAATTGTTTTGTATGATTTAAAAAATAAATAAAACAATAAACAAATAGAACAGTAAAACAATACACATCATATATATATTGAGATGAGGTCCCTATGCTCTCCTACACACAGAGATGCGCACACAGTCAAACACACTCTCCTACTGGCAGTAGTAAGTGTAGGCAGTGTGTTGTTGAACCAGAGGTGAAGCGTCAGCTGGCAGCTTTTTGCCAAGCTGTTGGCTGGAGAAGTACATTAACACCAGCGTGTTAGGTGGGGCCTCAGAGTGAAAGAGAAGAGAGGCGCCTCTGGCCTGTAACATGGTTCTGTTAGGTCTTAACGGCTTTTCCCTAAAAGTAACTTTCAAGAAACTGATCTGACTATCATGGGAAAATGATCATGTATTTAGCTTAGATACACAGACATAGAGCCCCTAAAGAGCCATATAGAAAATTACACTAGTAATTGAAGTATCTTTACGGCTGCCAATGGAGTATCACACTATTAAATAAGGGTGCAACGGATCACAAAAGTCACGGTTCTGTTCGGATCATGGTTTCGAGTTACGGATCAGATCAATTTTTGGATCATTACAAAAAAAGTTGAATTTAAATGATTTACTAAAAATGTAATAACTTATTTCACCAGTATATTGCTGTTAAACGACAAAAACAGATGAGAAAAGGGTATTTTACAATAACTTTAAATTCATCACAAGGTTTACCAGTTTCAAGTAAACGCACCATTTAGTGAAATACTATCTAACGGTAGGCTAACTTTACCTGCTGCCTTACGTAACCTTAGTGTTTACTAGTGTGACATGCTGCAATGCTTCTGTTGCCTCTAACGTCAAATCCGCGTTGCTATTCCATCCGATAGATACCGTTAACGTTCAGTATCCAACCCCGGCTTTAAGCCCCCTATTCTCGGGTAACTCAACTACCAACTGCCGCTGAAAGTGTGTGTGTGTGTGTGTGTGTGTGTGTGTGTGCGTGTGCGTGTGCGTGTGCGTGTGCGTGTGCGTGTGCGTGTGCGTGTGCGTGTGCGTAAGGAGAAAGGTTAGTGTCCTGGGAGCAGTGTGTCACTTTGGTGACAGTAAATATACCTAACAGTGCCTTGAGAGCAACAGGACTCTCTCTCTCTCTGACACAATATTATTCTGCTGTTCTTAACTAACTCTGGGGAACACACACATACACACACACACACACACAGACAAACGCACACTCTCCCACCAGGCTTGTTTATAAGTGTGATTACACAGAGAAGAGTCCAGTTGTCCAGCCCACCTGAGAGCACATCATGACAGTGCCTTGAGGCTTTATGTGCGTTTGTGTGTGGACACTGCTCAGTGTTTTTGTTCACATGGTGCTCCGACATGCATTTGTGACTTTTTTGCGTGTGTGTGTTTGTGCCCTTTCTTAGGCCTCCCAAGTGAAGAACCTCATGTGTTGTGTACATGTTGCTAGTTACATGGACTGTATAGTGTGTTCAGTTGTCCCATATGGATAGATACTACACCACTGTGGTCCTCACAGCCTAAAATTAAGTTATCACCAACGGGCTCAGCCTCTTTAGAGACCAGGCGACCCCTCTTAGGTGATCTAGTTTTCACTAAGTTAGTTTTACCTAGTGGTTAATCAGTTAAACTTGTTTCTTTTCTATCTTTTTGTTTTCAGTCCTAATAGACCCTGGTTGTTGCACAACATTTTAGTCTAGTTTACAATACATTTGGCAATTATTTTCAATCATGCAATAACTTTATTGGTTCAGGCAGGCTAAGGATTATACTTACACTATTGCTGAACGTTAACTTGAAAGTTACTTGTCATGTTAAATTTGTTTTGTTTTGTCCAAATTATCTAAAATTCTTGTTTCTCTACTTTTAACTGCATAAGCACACTTTACTTGTAACTTTGAAAGGGAGCTCACGTCACCAAATGTTCCCCATGGTGGATTAACTATCTAAAAATTTTCAAATCTCTGCAAGTTGATTTTCATAATGTACTGAAATAAATGGCTGTGTGGAAAATTGGAAATCAATTTGCTTTGAAAAATAGTTGACTCTCAGAGTGTAAAGTAATTAGCAATTTAGTGGTAAAAAAAATATGCAAAATCACGAGTAGAGCCCTTAATGATAACAATGGAATTATTCATTTATTTTTTTAATAAAGTGCTTTAGTCAGTTGATAAACGAAATGTAGTTTTTGCTTTCAAAGTTAACCCTGATATACTCTTCCACACACTTTAAAGCCTTTTTTCTCAACTAATGGACATTTGGTACTATGTTGTCAGTGATTTGACAAGTTTATAATTTTATGTAAAGAGAGAAGAGCTTGTTCTGGAAGAGAGGATCCCTATAGATGCTCAGGCTTTTTTTTTTTTTTCTTGCTCCACTACAATTTCCTGGAAAAGACACAGGCCGAGAGTCAACATCTTATGTCATGCCCTCCTCATTCCCTGTCCCACTTGTTCCCTCATCACCTCCTCCTCTTCCTTTTCAGCACTTCTGTACTTTCCCTCTTCTCCTCATCCATGTTGTGTGTTCTCTGTTGAACAATAACCCCAATGTGTGTGTGTGTGTGTGTGTGTGGGGGGGGGCTATTTTTGGCCCCTCCAAGGCCACAAAGCACTCTCTTCCCTCTTGCTCTTTCTCTGTTTCTCTCATCTGCAGCTCTATGGCAGTGAGTAAAAGCCTATAGAAAATATAGACTGTCAGTGACCTCTTAGAATAGTTGAGCCGCCTGCTAGGCTTACAGGTTTTTCTGTGTGATGTGTGTCATTCAGTTGATGCAGGGGACATGAACGCTCTTGGCTCCAGCATGGACCTCGAACAAGAACGATTACTCCATCTCTATTATTCACAACCCACATTTCTTTCGATAGTTAGAGTTAAATTGACTCTGCATGTTACGATAAAACCATGATAACAAACTTGTGTAATTAATCAAACAACTAGCCTACTTATTTATTATCGTCTCATTCAAGTTCTGCAGAACTTGAAGTAAACCAGTGTGAAACTCAAATGGAAACTTAAGCCCAAACAGTCAAAAGTTACTGATCTAATCTGCATCTAGACATTTCCACTGGTGGCAGCTTAAAACATCTGATTAGACATTTAGCTGATTGTGTCATTTTTATGTTGCAGTTTATAATAATCTCAAAATACATAACTAGTACAAAAAAACTTTTTGGATATTTGTTCCAAAATGTAAGTAGCATTTTTAATAAATACATTTTGAGTTAAAGGTTCCCTTCAGAATTATTCAATTTTCCCATCAATGTTCCCCAGTTTTTTGCTCTCTGTCCCTCTCCTGTGACCATGTCTTTTCTCTGTCTGTCCCACTCTCTAGTCTTCCTCAAGTATTGGCCTAATGAATTTTTAATGGACTTGGTGGGAAGAGTCCAGACACTTTGGGATTCAGGCGTATGGGCTCTGATTACCCTCCTACTCCTTCTCCTGCAGAGCCCACCCTCCTCTTTTCTCTCCCTCCTTTCACTCTTACTTTCTCTGTCTCACCCACCAAGTCTTTTATTATCTTACCATCCCTCCCCTCCACCTCCTGGTCTTGTGTTTCTGTCTTCTCTGTCCCCCCAAGCACTTGAGGCAGTTTCACTTATCCAAGCAGCTGTGACAGAGACAAGGCTGTATAATACTTGTGTATGAATGTGCTATAGGCAAATACTGACTCTCAGTTTTTAGTGCTTTTACAGACTCTCCGAGCCGACAGTGACCTCACCCCCCTCACCCACACACACTTGCACTGGTTGTTTCCCACATCCATGTTAAAGCTGAGTTGGGTTAAAGTAGCACGGTGCTAGCCAACTGCCGCTAATGGCTGTTCAGAGGCCCTGGCCCTGTATAAAAATCCTGAGTCTGCAACTCCACTATTAGTTTGGCACAGACCTGTCAGTTGATTTGCTGCTGAGTAGGACTCTCAGCTCTGGGAATCTCTCCTCCACATCTCCTTTCTCACTCCAATACTTTGTCTGACTGCCCGTCTTTCCCATCAGCTCTCGCAGTTCTTGGCACTTCAGTCCCAGGTCGGTGATCCAGTCGGTCATGCCTTTGAGGCGTTGTAGTTGTCAAATGTTTTAGAGCTGCAACTAATGATTATTTTCATCACAGATAAATTCACTGTTCATTTTCTACAATTAATTGATTAAGCATTTTATCAATAAAATATCAGAAAATAGTTAAAAATGTCTATTATCGTTTTCCAGAGCCCAAGAACTTAGACAGATATGACGTAAAATAGATATGATAGCCATTTTCTGTTTCTTTCCTACCTCTACCACTCTTTTGCTTTCATCTCCCCTGACACCCCCCCCCTTTCTCTGGTCTCGCGGCGTGTGAGAGAGTGAAGGTCATTGTTGGACTGGTGAGCGGCGCACACATAGCTGGAATAGCAGCAGTGTTAGAAGTCTGCTAGGGGCCTGCCACCAAGATCACACAGAGAAAAAGAGGCATCCGCTCTCCTAGAACGGAGGAGGATGAGGAGGGGAGTGGGAAGGAGGAGGGGATGGGGGGATAAGCAATCTGATCTGGATGACAACAGACTACCAGACGAGCTATGATCTCATCGCTCCCTCAACCTCCCCCTTGTCCTCCTTCCTTCCCTCCATCCACCCCCTCTCTCCTCTCCCACTCTTGCCATTGTCTCTCTTTCTCGCTCTTCCCACTTTTGTTTCCCTGATCTCCCTCCCCCGTCTCTTTTTCTACTTTCTTTTCTCTGTTCTCCACTTGTCCTAGTGCTCACGCCATCTCATCTTGCCTTCTTCTCTTTCACTCCCACCCCCTCTCTCCCTCCTTTTGCACTCCCTCCTTCATCCTACTCCTCTTCATCCCCTTTGCATCACTTTCTACCACCTGCCCCTCACTTGTCCCCACACACACACACACACACACACACACACACACACACACACACACACACACACCTCTTGACGCACTTGCACTCTCTAGTGTCCCAGGCCAGAAATTAGGCACACCCCTATCATCAACCCTCCACACCAATCCCTACATTATTGATGTCTGTCTATGTGTAAGTGTGTGTGTGAGAGTGTGAGGCTTGCATGCTGTAATGGCTATCTGGTGTCTCCCCTGGGAGGGGGGTGGCGAGGCGAGGGAGGAAAGGAGCCAAAGAGAGGGAGAGTCGAGGTCGGAGAGGTTAAGTGTGGTGGAGGGGGTTAGGTCGTGCTCTGCAGGCTCTTCCCTGCTGCTGCTCCTCGCTCTCTTCTTCATCCTACCTTCACACAGATCGTACGCTCACACAGATTCCAAAAATTCCCTGTTGAAATTCTCGTATTGGGTGTACAGCGCTGATGAAACGGATCAGAGTGTGTGTGATAGCTGATCCAGTGTGAGTCAGGGCAGCTCAGCCTGGGTTGGACTCTGGGTGGATAGAAGGACAAAGGCACCTGTTCTTGCTCTCAGCATTCCTCTAAACCTAATCCCTACCAACACACACACACACACACACACTCTTGCCTTTTTTCAAAAACGGCATGGCTGGCAGTTCTCCAAGTGTTTACATGAGATCCATTTCACTCAAGGACCTGAAATATAATGTGTGTGTATATAGTGACCTCTGTGGTCCATGCTAAAGTCAAAAAGACCATTACAGATGCATCTTGACAGACATACACAGGCACACAAAGTCACTGACTTACTTTTGCACACTCAAAACTCTTAAAAGCTGTAATGTTGTTTCCAGCGCCACAGCAGCACCAAAGGGTCTGTGGTTAAGATATATTAAGCACTGCTCATTTATTCACCTCAGCCAGATTGGCAATTTGACCAGTCACATCTTGACTTGTCTTGACACAGTCACCATCAGTTTGCTATGTCTGGAAATAATATGTTGTCCTCTGCAGTAGGAGTGTGTGTGTGGGTGATTATGTGTTACTGTTGGAGGCTTGGCCGGGCCAGTATGTTTATGATTGCCCCCGGTGTTTTCCTATGTGATTGTAGCTCACTCAGGGTCTGATCGTGCAACAAGTGTTTGTTTGAAAGTGAAAGAGGAGGAGGAAGGTGGGAAGAGAAAAAGGAAAAAAATGACAGTGAGTGTTGTTTAATTTGCATGCTAACTGCTACCTACTTATGCAGGTCTGGAAAGTCTGAGAAATTACAGACACAGACAGCGCAGTTCATGCAGTTTTAACATCCATGGTCATTTCACACTGTTATAAAGAACAATAATCTGTAGCGGTGGCTAAGCTGCTTCCACAGCCTGTTTGTTGACCTCCTCATTGGCCACCTACTATCTGCATAATAGTCAACGATGATAAAATCCTGTCTGGAATTCAGAGATTGAAAATGTGAAGGCACATTGTTTGACTGATATTCAAAAATCTTTATTTTGAATCACAAAATGACCCTTGGTAGGTGGGACAACTGAGTGACCATGCCTTGCAAATACATCATTGTGGAGGAAAACCACCACAAATTGGTGGCAAGAAATATCTAGTAGTCTGCATAGATTTCCTTTCTGCCTATTTTATGAAAAACTGGAAACTAAAATGTGCCTGCTTTTGGTGGGTCTCTTGCATAGCATACAAAAGTAAAGTTGTTATCTCATGTTGATGAAAGGCTCCAGTACTATGTACAGATTCATAAAGGTCTGGCAGATGTGCTATCAGCATTATTTAGTGTTATGTAACAGTGACTAAATGGTCAGAACAGGCTAGTGCAGCAGAGATTATAAGGTTTATCTATCTCTGCCTCAGGCTGTCATCCAGCAAATCCATTGACAAGCCTGCACATCCATAATCTGTTGACTTGGGCCTGTTTGTTTTCCAATCTTTAGCCCAGTCTGTCTCATTTCCTCTGTTTCCATTTGCATGCAGTGCTCTTAAACGCATTGCAAACACTGACTTCATGCTAGCCATATGTCTTTCCATGTCACCCAAAGAAGGAAGTAATAATAAAATAAACCATGAGAATAGAGAAATACAATAAATAATAACCTGTCACCTGTAAAAAAAGAAAAAAGCCCTCTACTAAATATTACTTCTCTAAAACTTTTTAATTAACTCATCAACTTGTTGTTAATTTTGTTTTATACACTTATTCACTATTGTATTGCATTTCATTACATCAGGTAACTACATTGTTCTGGTTATTCAGTGTAATGTGGTGCGTAGTGTTATTTGCACCAACCATTATAAATTAACATCAGCGGGTGAGGTATATTGTCATCTTATTGTATCTGCATATTCTATATGATTTGTATTTAAGCTTTGGGTAACAAAGAAACCCAGATGAACTTTACTCTACTTTCAGAAGACACCTCTCTTGAAAACATCTGTGGTGCATTATCAATGGCCCCTCCAAAATAAGGCCAGTTGGCTTGTAGCCATTGGTCAAAGTATTGTTTCCTCCCCCATCTATGTTACACACATTATAGAATATATACCATGTTAAAACAAAGAAAGTCAGAGGACCACTGGAGAATTGGGAAAACAGGTCCTCTCCGAGCTCTGCAGAGCTTGTACAAGATGCTGATTTTTTTGTGATGTAAATAAACCTTTATAATCAAGAAACAGTGTCGGCGGATTCCTTTCCACACAGCAACGCAGCACCGCTACCGATTACACCACACGGGCAATAAATGTCCAGCACAGTAACACTTTATCAGGATGGATGCTATTTCTCTGGTAACTCCAGCTCCTCACTTGTGCATTTATCAGTTCTATGCTATGAGGATGTTTGTTGATAAAATAAAATCCAGTCCAGGCTATATCTGGCTGAATATTACTCTGTTATAGTCTAATTTGCTTGGTCGTGTCAAACTTTCTTGACCACCAAGGCGACAGAATGTTAGTGGGAGACTTGCACAAACATTTTTAAACAAGCACTGGCACACTCTTTCTGACTCGTACATTTGGGCACACACATGCTCATACAAACACTCATATACCCACGCCCACAGTCTCGTTCTGTGTCTCTTACTCTTCGTTTCCTTCAAGCAGCGGGTAGAGAAAGATGGAGGGATAGACAGGAGAGATGACTGGCCATGTTGTTTTCCTCCTGTCATAGGAAAGAATGACTGCGTGAGAGGAAAGAGGTGGAGGAGAAGTGGAAAGGGTTTTCATGTGCCTAACTGTTCCATGAAGCTCACTAACACTACAACTTTTAGTATTGTAGTTTCAGTGTGCATGTGTGTTTCCTGTGAAGAGCTGCTCTGGTAATGACATTAGAGGAATGTGGTTAATACCAAAGCCTTGGTCTACCTCCACATTAGGCCGTTTACATTTTAATTTGCATCTTCAATAGCATTTCTAGGTAATTTTAATAGATACCTCTGTCCAAAGAGGTAAGATAAAGACAATTATTACATTTTATTATATTAAAAGTTTTAGCGGCATCTTAGGATGCAGCAGGTTAAGGCATGTTACAGTGCTTTGTATGCCATTGTTTATGAGATGCCTTATTATCTCTTTTTCTTTTAAAGATTATTTTTTGGGGCTTTTCCACCTTTTATTTTTGACAGGACAGCTAGGTGAGAGAGGGGGAAGACATGAAATCATCACAGGTCAGATTCAAACTCTGGACCTTCGCGTCAAGGCATAAACCTCTCAGTACATGTGCGCCTGCTCTACTCACTGAGCCAACTCAGCCACTTCGCTCTTCTCTTTACATCATGCCTGTCCTTACTCCTGCTTGCTACTCTGTCAAACTGTCCATTAAAAACAAAATTGCTTCAGATAAAATGTTTGAAGATTGTCCGGAGAGTGAAAGTTCAGCGAAGACTTGAAAGTAGCGAAGACGGCTATATGCAATATAAGATATGGACGAGGACACTGTGCTTGACTTAGCTGCTCTTGTTGTATGTGTCATCTATACTTTGCTAGACACTTATAATCCTCTACTCCACTCACCTGAAACAGCTACAATTTCTGACTCATAATTATAATCATACCTTTGTCTTTTCTTGTGCCTGGCTTCTCCAAAAAAGTCCAAATTTCTCTTCAGGACAGAAACAAGATTTTTCAGGGTTCATTTGAGTTCTATGTCACTCAGTTGTTCAAAATTAGATACAGTCTTGTTAGCAAAAAATAGATTTACAACATTTGCTCTTTACAGCATAATTTGCTATTTATTGTGACGCACACAGTAACCCTCCCGCTCTCTTTATGTCTTTTACAGGGATCGCCTTCCCAGAATGGGCCTACAAGCCTGAGTCGAGCCCCGGGTCCAGGCAGATCCAGTTGTGGCACTTCATCCTGGAGCTGCTCAGGAAAGAAGAGTATCATGATGTCATCGCCTGGCAGGGAGACTACGGCGAGTTTGTCATCAAGGACCCGGATGAAGTGGCCCGGCTGTGGGGAGCCAGGAAGTGTAAACCCCAAATGAACTATGATAAGCTGAGCAGGGCACTCAGGTACGATGACAGAGAAACATGCTGAAAATGTTTGATTCATTGTGTATCTGTATGTGGGGGTGTGTATTTATTCATAGTTATTGGCTCCTGTTCCTGACCTTTAACTTCTCTGTGGAGACCAGCAAATACACCAGATGAGCTCATGATTATGATAAGGATCTGTGGACCTTACAGGGCTCACATGAACATTCATCTTATGCTAAAATTCGAAGAGTCCAAGAGGCTGTTCAATCAAATCACACAAAACGCTATTGTCTATTTAGAATAGCCAAGACACTAATATAAATCCACACTGCACTTGAATAGAGGAATGTAATTAAGTAAGAGGAAGAAAATTAACTTTCATAGAATCAATATATTATTAAAAATCACTGACTGGTTAAGGGCCAGACTAAAGGCTGATTTATACGTCAACGTAAAATCCACGCCGTTGCTCCGCACGTAGGTACGTGAAGACACAAACCTACGCCGGACCCTACGCCGTAGCCTGATGTGCACCTCCTGAAAAATTGAACTACACGTCGCAGCGACGCACATCACTCGGCCGTGCCTTGGTAGCGTTGCATTTCCCCCCCCTCGACTCATTTCCTGGTTCTGCTTCTCCATAAACAACATGAAATCAAGGAGACGGTTAACTTCTCCTGCTAAAGATTTCCCACCGTGGTCAGAAAGAACAGGGGAGACACTTTGTTTCTCTCACTATGACTCTAGAGTCGGTACTCGCTCTAAAGCTAATCACCGTCACTGTGTCTCTCTACCTCGCTCTACCACACACACACACACACACACACACGCCGGCTCGATGCACACACCAGCGCACAAGTATGAACATCAGGCCACTTACATAGGCTACGGCGAAAGCTCTGCGTGGAGCCTCCGCAGAACCATAAAACAGCCATAAGAGTGATTCAGTGACCCTTTATGAATTAGCAACAGGTTGAGTGAGCTTGCAGTAATCTGTCGGACCTGGTCTCCCGACACAGTTAACATGGTGCCACAATCTTGTGGGTGGTTGGCGCAGCCAAAGAAGTGTAGGGTTGTAGTGCATTGCCACATGTGCCGTGGGCAAAAGCAGGGCCCTTGGTGGACTGTCTGGCTACTGGCTCTCGGGACATGTAATGTCATCTTTTTGGAGAGAATGAGCCTGAGATAGTATTGTCTCTGGATTTCAACTCATGGACAGGGGTTGACATTGCTCCTTTTTCCAGATAATTTGATGACCGGCAGTGCCATTCCCAGGCTCTTCTCAGCAGGAGAGAACTGCTCACCTCGACTAGGGATATTGTTGGGTGGTGGAAGGAACACTTTAAGAAATTTCTAAGCCTAGCTGTAAACTTAAAGGACTTGCATGCATTTTTTTTAATAATTTGGGGGCATTTTATGCTTTATTAGATGGTGATCAGTATAGAGATTGGAGAGAGAGACAGGAAACAACAAGCAGCGAAAGTTCCCAGCTGGACGTGAACCAGGGATGCCCAACCTATAGTCTGCTCCCCAACTTCAAGACCACCAGGGTGCCCTAACTTATCTCGCCTATCTCTTTGGCGGAGGTCACTGAAGTAGTGAAATGGTTTTGTAGTGGCATGACAGAAGAGGTAAATGAGATTTTACTGTGGTGAAGAGGGAGCTGAGCCTGAAGGCAATTTATCAGTCTATCTATGTTCCAACCCTCACCTGTGGTCATGAACTCCTGAAGTGCCACTCTTTAAAATACTTTATCATGAGGCCAAGTTCATTACAATCTCGTTCCCAGCGGCAATGTGGTTTCCATGTGTGAAAGGAATGTGAGCACATGTTGAGTGATCAGGGAAGTTGTTTTACACACAGATTAACTAGCAAATATTTAGTAAATGATGTTATGACTAAATCACACACAGACACCCCTCAGGCTACATTTATTGTAAAGAAGCCTTTTGTCACATACCATATTTGACCCTGGCATTTGATTCCAGTTATAGCAATGACCTGCTAGAAGCATTTCATTCAGACCAGTTTCACCCAGACATTGCATTAGTCATGCCTGCCAAGGCACTAATAGCACTTAACCAAGTCTATAATACGTGTAAATGTCGTAAAAGTGACCTTGGCCACATGCCTTCACAGGTTATTGACCTGGACAAGTTTAGCTACTATTATGCTCCAAGTAGAGTTACAACATTGACCCATTTGGCTGGTTACACCTTTCCACCTTTTGGTTATATCCATGGGTGCCAGCTCAGCCAAGCCCATTTGACACAGTTTTGGTTGTGACCATAGCTAATAAATACGACATTTTAACACCATTTGATATCAACTACATTATGATTCAACATCATCGATAGACTTTATAATCTGATTTGGACCTTTGTCACTCACGTATTGTGAAGAATAATTAGGGCTGCAACTAACGATTATTTTCATAGTCGATTAATCCATTGATTATTTTCTCGATTAATCGATTAGTTGTTTGATCTATAAAAATGTCAAAACATGGTGCAAAATGTGGATCAGTGTTTCCCAAAGCCTAAGATGATGTCCTCAAATGTCTTGTTTTGTCCAAAACTCAAAGATATTCAGTTTACTGTCACAGATGAGAGAAGACACTAGAAAATATTCACATTTAAGAAACTGTAATCAGAGAAATCTTGTTTTGTTTTTTGTTTTATAAAAAAATTACTCAAACTGATTATCAAAATAGTTGGCGATTAATTTAATAGTTGACAACTAATCGAGTCATCGTTGCACCTCTAATAATAATATTGTGCCATAGTTTAAACTTTGCATGCAATGGTTGGTTTAGTTTTTCTCTTGGTCTGCTTTGCTGACCTTTTAATTTGGGTTTGCTAAGTATGAGGTAAATCAAATTGGACTGACATGTCAATAAAGTAAATTGCTTCAAGACCAACACAATGTATTGCAAGGCGAAACGTTTCATAAAATGGATCAAATCTGAGCTTCACCACAGATGCTTCTGATTTTGTTTGTGCTTTTGGCTTTAATAATGAGACATTAGGTCACAATATTGTTTGATTATAGAAAGAAGATATATCTAATAGGAGTGTTGAAATTAATCATTGCATCGATGCATCGCGATGTGGATGATTCTGCATTGATGTAGTGACAGACAATAATCGAATATTGCCTACTGATATTGCTTGTTGGTTTTCAGTTTGCTTTTTCAGTTTTTGCCTTTTTGTCTGTTGTCTTATGTGTTCAGACTCCGCTACATTTAGGAACTGTCTTTTTAAGAGTAGATGCAATAAAAATGGGAGTTCATATAAATCTGGAAATGGTTGATGAAAACCATGTGTAGCAATATACTGTATATAATACATTTGAGGAGGTGGTGCATTGTTATAGCCTGGTTGACACCAGACCCTTCTCAGTTGTAACTGAAAAGGTTCTGGGCAATCAGACCAAAGATCCGTGTGACATAGCAGCGACAGCGGCATCGACGGGTTGCTGCGCTTCGGAGGCCGTCATGATGAATGTAAACAAAAAGCTGCTTACCTTCGCTGCGCTATCGTCATCATGTAAAGCCCACCTCAACGGTTGTAATTGGTGCCTCGATTTGGAAAAATTGGAAATGGGCTTGAATGGGCTCTTGGCCAGACTGACTTGCAGAGCAAATCTTAAATTTGCCGGAAGTTATGCATCATGATATCAAATCGTATCGAGTCGTTGACAGGATAATCGTAATAGAATTGAATCATGAGGCCAGTGAAGATTCACACCCCTAATATCTAATCAATCTTGTGATCTATCCTATACCACTGTGGCCTCTCAGCACATTAGAGCTCAGAATTACGGACATCACATATCCCTGGGGGACTCTTCTCAGCTGATGCCAGTTTTAGTAAGAAGAGCATCCCATTAACTCATCTTGTTGTTTACAGCCAAACAGAGCCAAGATTAGGCTAAGCACTTTAAAGAAAGCCAACATAGGCCATTAAAGGAGTGAAATGCATTGAATTACATAATTTAGGGTGGGGAGACTTATGTTCAGTCATTAACACTGGTGAGATTAAGATAATGTATGTTACAGATGGGATCCTATGGGGACAGAGGGAATTAACATGGACTAATGTGTGCATGAGACACACACACATACACATTCAGACTTGGAGTCCAGATTTAGGATTCCTGAATTAGAGAGAAACAGAATATGGATGAGGATACTTGTGGTCAAGCTGTGTATTTATAGCATGTCCATCCTCTAGAGCTGCAACAGATTTGGAGCTTAGGCTGCAGGAAGTGCATATATAGCAGGTCTTAGTGCCCCCTGATAAACTGGCCTTAGAGGCTGATTATCAAAACGTTTTCTACACAGGAGTTTCCCCTCTGGCACTCGTGTCCTCATCCACCCTCTTACAGCCAGGTTGTCTCCCTCTGTGCCTGTAAATTGAGCAGAGTCCCTTCAGGCTCAAATTGGGAAGGACAGTCAACAAAACGTCACACACATGCACACACCTACGTCCATGTAGTCACCTGATTTGACACCAGAGCTGTTGACAGTCCTTCACTGCAAGAAACACTGGAAATGTAACCTCGGAAGACGCACATCAATAGTAATGTGGCAAGAGGATTACTGGCACTAAAGATTAATGAAGTTATAAAGGAGGCACACAAACACACATGTGCATGGTAACAGTCCCCATATGGAGCAAACTGTTGGCTAGCAGGCCTCCTTGTGCCCTTCATATGGAGAAAACCTGGAGTCTGCTAATAATGGAGACCACAGTCGGCATGTGGCAATTAGCATACACACACATGCTCACATACTTGAAAAAGCCCGCCTGTTTTGAAGTGTTCTTTTTATGACTTAGCCTTTCTAATTATTATTTTTACCTCAATTGTTTTATTCTTTCCTGTCTGCCATGCACATGATGGAAATTCCCTTAATCAGCGCTGCTGCATTGTGTGTGTGGACATATGCGTATCAGTTGGCTTGCCGTTAAGGGGACACAGCCTCACAGTCCATGCGTCATCTTGGTGTCCCGCTCCAACGGCCGCTGTGAAATTCCCACTCCTGTTGAGAGGATTACACTCCCACTGCGTGTGTGTTGATGTGCAAGTGTGTGCATGTGAACATGCTTGACGTTGAAAGAGGTTAGACTAATTCTATAGTATTGCTTTTTTTAATTAGTAATGAATGACTTTGTTGTTCTGCCTTGTTACAGTGAATCAAATGTGGGGGGGAAAAAAACCAAGCAATAGAATATTAAGGCCTGTTGGTGTTGTCCAGAGTGTGTCAGGGCTTTGAGGTCAGGGCTATCTGATATTTTTGGTAATTAATAAATGAAAGCAAGGACAACATCTTTAACAATCGAGTGCATTTTTGTCTTGAGGAATCATTTATTTTGGTAGGACGTGAAAGTAAACCTGTCCACTAATAAAAGGGCCAAGTCTTCCCCCTTCCTCCTGTTTCCCTGCACCACTGTCTCACTCTCATAAGTGAGACTTGTACCGATCCACAAACGAGAGTGAGTAGGGGAAATGAAGCCTGTTGCCAATCAATCATTGCAGAATGCTGGCTTAATGAGTGTAATCATGCTAAGAGGTCCCAGCTCCTAGAGACCTCCAGGCCCCCCTGCCCTCCAGTCAGCAGCCCTTATTGGCTCCAACACAGTGGTCAGAGGTCAGGGGGACTGCCACGCACAGCTGGCAAAGATTAACAACATAGCACATGTGCAAATTCACATACACAAATGCACCATTGTGCACAGGCTCTTGCCAATGCATGCTTGCTTGCACACATGTTTGTAGTGTTTGCTTCATGTCCCAACATTCATTTAACTGCGATGGGCCACCACAGATGGAAAATTGCCACCACAGAGAAACAGTTAAATAGAATGAAAGTTCCACAAGATTCTTGGGTATGGTGATGCTTTAAATTCAGAACATTTTACCATTTATTGTATACTAACACTACATGAGAACATGCATCTAATAACCTACTTTTTAAGTGGATTGATGGTACTATGGTGGAGTATGAACGTTTAATGCCACTGCTCCAGTCTTCCAAGGAAAGCCCGGAAATCCAGTAGCCATTTTTAAACTGCTGCACTTAAACTGGCTCTGCTGTGCATTTAGAAGTAACCCCAGTCAACACATTACACACATCCTGCAGGAAATACTGCTGCATATGCACACAGTGTTACTCACCTATCTGGCTGGGCCTGTTTAGGTCAGAAGGCCTCTCTACATCAGCGCATTGTGTGGAAACACCCAGGGCCAGAGAGAAAGTGCAGAGGGAGCACCCAGGGACAGTACCACTGTATGACTTTGTGTTCAACTTATGCTTGTGTGCATTGTCTTTCCATTGTCTTTATCTGCAGCATGTATGTGTTCAGCGTATAACAGTGTTGTGTGTATGTCATTGTCCCTGACTGAATGAGGCCTTTATTTTCTATGAGTGTGGAATACACGCACACACCAAAGTGTGCTTGAGTATGCACCCCCAGAGCATGTGACCATCCTAATCGGACTAGATCCCCCTCTTCACAGACAAACGCACACATATATATATATACACCCACATCCCTGCACAAACAAATTTTCTTTTTGAAAGACAGTAACACTAGTCAAACCTTGTTTCTACACAAAACACTTTTGCGTGTGCAACTTGTACACACACACACCGGAGTGTCAACAACTGGTGTGTGTTTGTGCTTGTCCGTAGAGAAGGATCTGGCTGGGGTGTGTATGTGTAACAGCCAATGCTGACGAAAGAGGCAGAAAATAAACACGGGGCTCATGGGGAGTATTGTAATCCCAACTTCCTGTCACAGTCGGCGCCTATTTACAGCCCAACAATGTGTGTGTGTGTGTGTGTGTGTGTGTGTGTGTGTGTGTGTGTGTGTGTGTGTGTGTGTGTGTGTGTGTGTGTGTGTGTGTGTGTGTGTGTGTGTGTGTGTGTGTGTGTGTGTGTGTGTGTGTGTGTGTGTGTGTGTGTGTGTGTGTGTGTGTGTTGATATTTCCTGTTTTAGACCTTGAGTCCAATGGGGGGGCAACAAACATTATCAATCACAATTTTATAGGTTGTAAACAAACCCTCAGGTAAGCCAAACTTATTGGAATGTTAGTCTGACTTCTTGTTTTTGGTGCCTTGTTGGACCTATTTTTTAGCGATGTTGCTGCCTTTTGAAATCTAAGCAATTTCTTGACGAATACAATGTTGTCATATCCAATAGAACCCATGGATAGAGCTATAAGCAACCTATTACAATTAAGTTATAATAAGCTGTAAATAATAAACTCCTTTTACGTAATAACTTTTGTTATTAGTTGGCTTGTTTGTTAAATGGCTTCCATCCTGGTTAAAGTGCTGTTTTGAAATGTGTGTGTGTGTGTGTGTGTGTGTGTGTGTGTGTGTGTGTGTGTGTGTGTGTGTGTGTGTGTGTGTGTGTGTGTGTGTGTGTGTGTGTGTGTGTGTGTGTGTGTGTGTGTGTGTGTGTGTGTGTGTGTGTGTGCTTTGATCATAATGTTTTGGACCACACACAGCAGGTCTGTGTAATCGCTGCCTTAATCCCTGGCCTAAAATCACACATAGTAGCAACTGATAGAAAGCCTCTCCTCAGTTCCCCTCAAGGCTTTGACTAAATCCATACTTGCACTGATTGATCAATCTACTATTTTGGTTAAACAAGAGAGCGGGATAAAGCTGCGTTTCCTGGGTGATGCATGCTGGGGGTGTGTGGGGGCACCCATGTGTTTGGAGTATGCCTGAATGAGATGTCAGTTATATGCTGCGGTGGGCAGCTAAACACAGGCACTCAAAGAATCTCTTTCTTCTCTTTTGAAGTGAGTTCAAATGCTCTTCAAAGACTGTCTGCCTGTATGACGGTGCAGGAGGAGGGGGCATGGAGAAAGAATGGGTGACCATGTCCTCCAAACACAGCTTCAGTTGCTGCGGCTAGGATTACGCAAAGTTGTTGTCTGCTTCCAACTTTGCATTGCAGCATTCTTTGTATGAGCTGCATGTGTGCATTCAAGCGCACACAAGATTTTAGTTGGCTACACTCCCTACTATCCAACTGCCATGAGCCAGGGTCAGGCAGATGTGTCAGCACACTGATATTATTGGCCTTTGGGATGGGTCCATATTTATGCCAATTATACACTTTATCTAAAATGAATGCAGTCTAATACAACAGCTCACAATAAATCTTCCATCATAAAGGTTATAATGTTCATTTCTTTTCTAGAGGGGTTGGTTCAACTTTATTGACATTTTGGAAGCTGTAGTTTGGTGCTGATGAATGGTGTTATCAATGACATGAAAAAAGGGAGAGGTTGAAAGTTGAAAATGTCTAACGTCATGCAAACAAGGGAGAAATTCCCCTGACAACAAAGTGATGCAGTGGTGGGACAGAAGGTTTAGCCTTTAGCTACTTTTTTGTATGTCCATTTGCAGATAGAAACAAAAACAAGTCAGGTAAATTGTAGGAAACTTTGGCAGGCCGCTTATTTACAGTGTTGGCTCACTAGTGTGATGGAGGCAATTAGTTGCTTACCATTAGAATGCCCTAATTTTATTTAGGTTTACCCAATAAGCTCGCAACTAATTTATATCATATTTCATTGTGATAGTTCAAAAGTTCATAAAAGTGCAGTATGTCATAACATTTTGCTCCAGTTGCACAAAATAAATAATGTTTAGATACTTTGGATTTTTCTCTTGAAATCTGCATTTATACTAGACCCATATGTGGACCCTAGCACAGCTTGTTGACTTTTCTATCATCAGCTAATTTGATCACAGTCCTTTTAATTCTGCTTGACTTCCTGCCTGTCTCTGCCCTTCCCCTTGCTCCCAACTGCTTCTCTCCCCTCCTTCTCGGCCCTTGTGAGTGTCTCCCCTTGAGCAGAAATTACATGCTGCTTTGTGCCTGGCGTAAACAATGTTTTCAACAGTGCAGGCCTGTCCTGTCTCTCCCTCACTCCCTCACCCTCTCCCATAGCCTCAGGGGACGAGTGGATAGCGCAGGGAGAGAGTTGGGATAAAGAGGGGGAGGTGGATTGATGAGAGAGAGAGAGGTATCAGAAGGATAATGGGAGAAGAGAACAAGTGAAAAAGAGCAACAGTCTGTTCCCAGAGTAAAAACGTTCCAACCAGTCTGTGTAATAAGCATAATAAGAGGGGGTGAAGGGCGACGCCTCCCCACCACCAAACCGACAGACACACACACACACACACACACACACTGCTGTCTGGATAACTACCATTCATTATAATGAGTCAATGGGCTCTGATTTACTCTGCATTACCTACATACCCTGAAGCCCCTATCTTTGTCAGCACACTTCACTTAACTTGTGCTAGCAGACACATCATGCTGGAGGAAGGAAAAGCAGAGCCTAGTGCTATAAAAGCAGGTAGGTATGCAGACATGATGAGCAAATGTGCAGTCTGGTTAAATATTGTGTTCAATAGCCAGGGGTAGTGTTGGAAAGGATAGGTGGTAGTTTTGGCGAGCATGCCACACAAGCTTGTAATCTCCCTCACGGACAAACACACCGCCTTTGTTCCTTTCTTGCTCTTTATCTCTTCCTCTTTCTTTGCTCTGTCTCCCTCAGTGTGTGAGGGTTGGCAGACAGGAATCTAGAGGTTACATAAAGTGGATGTGGATCTGGGGAAGAAAGCAGAATGATGTTACATAAAGAGCTGGACAAAGATTAATAAAAATGAAGCCTTGTACTGTAGGCAGGACCCATGGGAGAGAGAATGCTTAAACAACTGAGAGAATGGCCATTACATAAACAGATAAAGATTTGAATTATTGGTGGATTTGCTTTGCTGTTACATAAAGAGATGGGTCCATCTAGCAAAATGAATGACAGAAGCTGTTGTCGTATGTAATAAAAGACCCTTAAAGACACTTTAAAATTCCTGACCATCCGTTAGACAGGTATAGATTACTGAAGATACCGCACATACAAAATCCACAAAAAGTAACATGAGTCACACACCTGTTAAACATGCACGCAACTGCTCACACATCCGTGTGGCCTTACAATGCATTAACAATCTACATTTGGCATTATACATTGACCTCTGGTCCTAATTGTTTGTTTATCTCTCCAGATACCATCTCTCCTGCTTCAGTCCATCCACTGCTTCTCATCTATCTGTTTTCTGTCTTTTTCCCCCTCCTCCCCTGCCCCCTCCCTTTACTGGGTCTGCTTTGTGCAAATGTCATACAACACTCTGTAATATCTATCATTAGACAGGAGTTGGGGGGTGACTCATGCTTATTAAAGTGCGTGCTTGAGTGTGCAGGCGCATCTGTCATTGTTTCAATTACTTCAGGAACAGAATAATATTTTAAAATGAGGTGTACATTTTAAATTAAATGTTTGACTGTTAATAGGCCAGTATTTATATTTCTTAGTGGTAGACATCAACATTGTTGCATAAGATAATATGCAGTTAAGTAAGTCAGCCCTGATGTGGGACTTTATATTTGTCTTTACACTAGGTGTGTGTGATCACAGTGTGTCTTTCTCAATATTTGACACATTTGATATCACATCTGTTGTATTTTCTTTTTCAGATATTACTACAACAAGAGGATCCTCCATAAGACCAAAGGGAAGAGGTTCACCTATAAGTTCAACTTCAATAAACTGGTTTTGGTCAACTACCCCTTTATCGACATGGGCTCCACTGGTAAACCTCTACAGTGTGTGTGTGTGTGTGTGTGTGTGTGTGTGTGTGTGTGTGTGTGTGTGTGTGTGTGTGTGTGTGTGTGTGTGTGTGGAGAGCATTATATATTATTTCTCAGTATTCTCCAACTCTTAATTTTTTTCTCTCTTCCTCTGTCCCTTCCTTGACGCCTCCAGGAAGCAGCGTTCCTCAGAGTGCCCCTCCTGTCCCCTCCGGTGCAGGGACTCACTTCCGCTTTCCTCCCTCGACGCCCTCCGAAGTCCTCTCCCCGAACGAGGATCTGCGCAGCCCCGGTGGCATGTTCAGCTCTGTGGCCCGACGAATGGCACGAGGCTCCGTCAGCGATTGCAGCGACGGCACCTCTGTCAATTCTGAGATTGAGGAAGGCAACACTGGAGCGGGGGAGGAGAGGGGAGAGAGGGGTGTGAGTGGAGGAGGAGGATCTGGTGGTGGAGGAGGAGGTTACCGGAGTATCATCCATCCCCGTCTGTCTCATGAAGCCCTGTTCCGCATGTATGGAGGACCGGGTAACCCTGCAGGGCACCCAGGCTCCCGTGGTCACACAGGGCACCGGATCCACCCAGATTCCCTGTCGCCCTTCCCCGTGTCCCCTCTGCCAGGGCCAGGAGGAGCTGGCCTCCTAGCCCCTCCTCTGTCCCCAGCGCTCTCCATGACCCCGACATCTCACCTCCCCTACACCCCCTCTCCCACCCTGTCACCCATGTTAGGCTCCCACTTCTCCTTTAACCCAGAGGACATGAAGCGCTACCTGCAGGCCCACACCCAGTCGGTGTACAACTACGGCCTCAGCCCCAGAGCTTTCCTCCATTACCCCAACATCGTCATCCCTCAGCCCCACCGGCCCGCCGCAGACAAGGCTGGTCTGAGCGGAGAGAGAGGAGCTGCCGAGAGAGCAGAAAGAGCAGCGACTGCAGGGGGAGGAGAGAGGGGAGGAGAACGGCACCACCATCCACCTCTGGCTCACTCTGCCCACCACCACCCGCATCCACCTCATTCTGCCCATCCTCACACCCATTCTCATCCCATGCATCACCCACTCCACCTGGGTGAGGAGCCTCCACACATGTCTCCCTTCAAGTTCAAGCTGCAGCCACCGCCACTGGGTAGGAAGCACAGGGAGAGTCAAAGCCAGAGTAAACCCAGGCAGAGCTCACTGTCCTCAGGATCTGGGTCCATGTCGTCTACCTCTGGCCTGGGTTCCTCGCTGTCATTCGGCAGCGACCTGAGCTCAGCCAGCGGCTCAGGCCTCATCTCTGCCTCCTCCTCAACGCAGTCTCTAAACAGTGCAGGACTTCCCAAGATAAAGGTGAGATACACAGACCCAAATATCCCCCATTATGATCTACGCAGCAATCTCAAAGTTACATAGGGAAAATGGGTTACATCACCACAAGATCTTAAAAAGACACATGTATATTCAATCTACAATATTAACAACACTCCATTGCCATATATTATCTTAAAGTGCTCATATTATGCTTTTTGGCTTTTTCCCTTTCCTATATTGTGTTATATATCTTTTTGTGCACGTTATAGGTGTACAAAGTGAAAAAGCCCAAAGTCAGCCCAAAAGAGACTTACCATCTCCAACAGAAAACACTGTTCACAAACTGCTCCAAACAGCTCTATTGTAGTCCAGCCTTTACTGCCGTGCTGAACGTGGGTCACTTTGTAACACGTTATAATGCTCGCCTATCTGCTAGCATGGCACGCCCTCATACTCTGCTTCTGACTGGCTAGGAGTCCTTACCTAGCTACTGCGCATGTGCGACTCCCAACAAAGATGGAATAGAAGTGTGATGCCTCACTTGGTAGCTAAAACAGAGAGCTCAACACACAGGGTGAAAAGAGGAGCTGCAGCAATGTGCAGTACAACAAAAATATGGGGTTTTTTGAAAATTAAACCTATTCTGATATAACCTCTAAATACAATTATGAGCCTGAAAATGAGCATAATATGGGTACTTTAAAGCAAACTTGTTTTTATTAAAGCTACATTTACAGTAATATATATAATTAAAGCTGACTTCAATTGTGTTCACGGTTTCTTAAACATTGCTGGACTCAAATTTTCTACTAATTAATTGTCAGTGAGTTTCTCCATTTTCTGTTTTCCTGCTGTGTTCATCTTTGTCTCTGTTCCCATTTGTATGTCTGTCCAGGTGGAGCCCATCTCTGATATCGAGTCAGAGGAAGAGGTGGAGGTGACCGACATTAGTGACGAGGACCCAGATGAGAGGGATGAGGAGTTTGAACTCTTCTCCCCTCGCCACTCCAGAGCCCCTGACCACCACCGCCAACACCACCAACACCTTGCTAACGGCACAGCCGCGCCCCAACATCACCCCCATCCTGATGAGGACCTGGACGAGGATGTCTTCAAAGCCCCTGCTCCGCCTCCACCTGGCCTGATGCCCTTCTTCACCTCGCAGCACACACACTCCAGTCCACTCCATCGAATGCTGCCCACTCTTAAGAGTGAACCCACCGAACCAGGGGACAGTAACACACCCCCACCTCAGACGGGCTCGGCGGGAGCGTCACAGACAAAGTGCATCCCCCTTAAGCTGCGCTTCAAGAGGCGCTGGAGCGAAGACCAGCGCATGGAGGCCTCACAGGAGGAGTCAGACGACAAGAAAGTGCGGCCAGAGGAGGAGAGGGAAAGAGGAAGGCAAAGTAATGGACGGATGGAGATGGAGGAGGATGGGACAGGCAGTGGAGAAGGGGACAGTCCTCCCCCGTTGGCATACGAGGGCTCTTTAGCCACACCGTTGGCCTCACAGCGTAGGGTGAGCGCTGAGCTGCATCGCGCCACTGCACAGCTGTCTCTGGAGAACAAAGACTGCTGATGAGAGACAAAGCCCAAACACTACTGCTCCAGTAGCACTGGAGGTGGCACAGGAGTATGTAAATGGTTCCTCTGTGATCCCTCTCCCACACTGACAAACTAGATTCCTGAAACCTCCAGTGAACTGAGAGCACAGTCCAATAAACACATAGAAAACCGACATCTCAAAGACAGCCTGACTCTTGTTCTGTCAGACGCCCCACCAATCCTGGATCAAGGCTCTTCTGGGACACATCCTTTGGGAGGTTGGACTCACTCAGACTCATCCCAGGCAAAGTGACTGTAATAGTGCTGAAATCAGAAGGAGGCTCCATCATGAACTTGGCTTCAAGTTCACCTCCCACCTGGCCAGTGAAGCTACAGATGCCCTGCCCCAGTAGCACAGCTCCTGCCTTTAGGCCCCATCAATAGGATCAGCAGCCACTCAGCACTTTCCTGAGGGGACACACACCCCCTAAAAACCCAGCAACACACCTAGGATGAGGATGTGCACACTCTCTTATGTTTTATTTTCCTATAAGCTGACGGGACTTTGATAAGTGCCTGTATCTAAAAACCCACAGCCCTGGTGTGACATGGAAGAGAGCAAAGAAAGGAGAGGACTGCTACGAGTAATCCATCTTTAACTCATGAAACCCTTGTAAAGTTTGGTAGATATTGAAAAATCACGGGGGAAAAAAGGAAAGTGTGTCTCTGAGCATGAATAGTGGGGCTGTTGGGTGTTGTCTAACTGACTCTTAAACCTGGCCCACTCCACTCAGGGAAGCCTATTGCTGTATGTTTATTGGATTCATGCACACAAACACACACAAGCAAAACAAACAACAACAAAAAAACCCAGCCAACAGTGAAGGGGACTCACAGTGAAAGCATTGCTTATGGACACTTAACAATGTTCACTGTGACGCAAGACACATTCACATTTACACATCCACAGACTTTGACTCTGGCACACTGTTCTCTCAGAGCTTTTGACTTTTATATAACCTTCTTTCTGTCTCTCCTGTCCTGCCCCTCTTTCTCTTGCGGACCACCTGTGGAAAGATCATGACTCCACTCACAGAAATAATTTCAACCCCAGGGAGATGTGAGGAGAGGAAAAGAGAAGAATGAAGAAGTACTTCAGCGTAGAGAAAGGACTGCTGAGGGGACCACAAGGGGAAGGCAGCAGGGGGAGGAAGGATTTGAGGGGTTCAAGTAACTGTTAACTAGCCCTCTCACTTCACCTAACATGGCTTGTACACTGAAAATAGTTTCTCTTTAGGTCCCAGCAGCACAGAATCCTCGTTCACCAGCTGAAGCTCCTCTAACAATCATAGATAGTGTTAAACTAAACCAGCAAAAACACACACACACACACACACACACACACACACACACACACACACACACACACAATGCCTCTCTATGCCTTGTTTTTATAGCATGTACAAAAGTGCAAACTGAGCTCTAATAACACACACACATACAGACTATATCTTTATATATTCTAAATGAAATTATTAAGAAAGTGAGATTTTAAGAAGAACGAAAGCATTTTAATGATATGATTGATTCACAATTTTTTTGTAAGTGAATTATTTTGAATGGTAAGACATGTCATGCCACTCACTGGGTAATATGGTATGGAGATGGGGTGGGCAGAATGAAGCGGGGTGGGGGTCCGGGTTCTTCTTGTAAATTTGTCTTATAGAAAAACAAGCCAGAGAAGAACAGCCCAGGCCAGTCTACCAGAACAAGACCAGCTAGAAAAGGAAAAAACAGGACTCAAACAGACTGCTAATGATTCAGATGTGTGGCTCACTCTGCTGTTCACTTCATTTGCAGTAGCTTGCCCTTTCCGCACGCAACACTCTGCTCTTTCCTGTCCGTACAGTCTCGCTCAGCTCAGTGGGGTTCTCCCCAACCCAAGCTGTCCTGGCCCCAGGCCACCTCTACAGGCCCTCTGTGTGTGTGTGTGGGTGTGCTCATAGTTAGCTCATGGATTATAAAGAAGTAATCCTTTCCTGTCTTTTAGGCCAGTTAGCATAATGCTTCAAAGTTCACAGCAGCTCTGGATTGGGGCGGAGGCAGCGGGAGTAAAGGGGTTCATCATTACTGTAAGATAGCCTGGAAATGGGAGGCCCTGTCTTTAAAGGCCCTCTCCTCAAACTATGCACATCAAATTATTATACTTTTCGTCTTTGTGGCAAGTACATCCAGGCGTCTGATTGGTTAACTGAGCCATGTTGACCAGTGGCCTGTCCCTGCCTGACCAGCGACAAGACGGATCTATAGCAGCAAACTGTGAGATAGATGGCCTCCAGGCTGTCTGTGTAGCTGAGCTGATTGAATTTCCTCATCAGACCCCTGTGGTCTGGACTGGAGCATGTCACAACACACACACACACACACACACACACACACACACACACACACACACACACACACACACACACACACACACACACACACACACTAAGTCCTGTGTCTGTATAACTGTAAACTGACAGCTGCCTTATTACTACTTTTCATATCTCAGCAACAGATGAGACATCAGTCTTACCTGCTCTGCACTCTTTCTCTCTTTTTTCTGTTTAATTTTTCCTCACTCTGTTTGAGGCATTGTCTGACTTCCTGCAAATTGCGGCGTGATCTGAGTCAGTCATGATATTGCAGGGTGAAACGATTGATTGTAACGCAGACTCTCTCACATCCTGTTTCAGGCTCTACATTCAAAGAACGGTAGACAAACAGCACAAAGATTACATTTCTCTATCAAAAGAAAGGTTTCTCAGTTTATTTTTCTGATGTCAATACTGCTATTGATTATTGTTGTTAATATTGTTCTCATTGGGTTATTTACCTCTCCACCTGGCATTATTATTATTCCATGGCTCTGTTAGCTGTTGCTTTTTTATGTTGTGTTACATCACTTTGGATGATGTGGAATCCCCCCAAACTTTCCCTGTTTCAAACCTTCAAGCCCCCAACCAGAGACCTTTTTCTTGTCTTTAGTTTTTACAAATGTAATATAACTAAAATGTGTAATATTAATTTTGATGCTGACAGAGAAATAACATCAGGACTGAGAGGAAATGGCAGTGGTGGAGGATTATATTTAGGGGCAAAGGGGGAGTGATTTTATCTATTTTGTCATGTATTGTAATTTTTATTTTATAATGTTACCTTTTTTTTCTCTCTTTGCTTCTGTATATTTTTTCATTTGTTTTGGAGGGGTGGGGGGTTGTATCATTTTAGAAGAAGAAAAAAGATGTGTATTGTTTGACTGTGTATCTTCTCCCTCTTTCAGTCTCTCTTCTTTCGCCTTGTCTCCCTCGAGCAGTTACATAACACTCAGATGGAGAGATGGGAGTTAATACCATGATGTAACATTGAATTTCTCCACTTCTTTCGTGTTTTTCTTTTTCAAACTTGTAATTAAGCTGTAATCAGGGTTAATTAAAACCGTTTGAAACCCAATATGAATATCATTGTGTTTGTTTATGTCTGCTCTTCTTTCATTCGTCCATATTAATAAAACATAATCAGACAGTGGAATTTTATTTTGTAAACAAAGAGATTAACCCCTCTGACTTTTTTGTCTCGTCAACAGCAATGAGGCCTTTTGGTATCTATATACTTCAAAATTACAATAAACTAAAAAATTAGTCCCCACAACTGCGCTTTCTGGAAGGAAATGGCAAAAGTTTAATTTCCTGCCCATGTTCTCTTAATACATCCATGCCCGTGACCGGTAACCTAGACAGTATATAAACGCCGGTAACTAACTTTAGTCTCCACTGGTTGCCTGGCAACGACTTTCAGCCAAGAAATAGCCTAAAATGTAACCGCAACGGTCAATTATCGTTTTAAAACTGTTTTTTTCTATTGACAAACTATATAAAACATAGTATAATATTTGACAGAGCCAGGCTTACTACTGGTTTCCCCGTTTTCACCAGGGAACCTCTTTATGCCATGCTAAGCTAACTGACTGCTAGCTTTAGCTTCATATTCAACGAACCGGTAAGAGAGTATTAATCTTGTCTTCTAAGACCAGACCGTAAAGAGCGTATTTCGTATGTCAAACTATTTGTTTTGAATGTAAAGCGATTTCCATCCATCCATCCATCTTCGTCCGCTTATCCGGTGTCGGGTCGCGGGGGGAGCAGCTCCAGCAGGGGACCCCAAACTTCCCTTTCCCGAGCAACATTAACCAGCTCCGACTGGGGGGATCGGCGTTCCCAGGCCAGGTTGGAGATATAATCCCTCCACCTAGTCCTGGGTCTTCCCCGAGGCCTCCTCCCAGCTGGACGTGCCTGGAACACCTCCCTAGGGAGGCGCCCAGGGGGCATCCTTACCAGATGCCCGAACCACCTCAACTGGCTCCTTTCGACGCAAAGGAGCAGCGGCTCTACTCCGAGCTCCTCACGGATGACTGAGCTTCTCACCCTATCTCTAAGGGAGACGCCAGCCACCCTCCTGAGGAAACCCATTTCGGCCGCTTGTACCCTGGATCTCGTTCTTTCGGTCATGACCCAGCCTTCATGACCATAGGTGAGGGTAGGAACGAAAACTGACCGGTAGATCGAGAGCTTTGCCTTCTGGCTCAGCTCTCTTTTCGTCACAACGGTGCGATAGATTGAATGCAATACCGCACCCGCTGCGCCTATTCTCCGACCAATCTCCCGCTCCATTGTCCCCTCACTCGCGAACAAAACCCCAAGGTACTTGGTTGGGATGAGGTGCTGATCCTCATCCCAACCGCTTGACACTCGGTTGCGAACCGATCCAGTGAGTGCTGAAGGTCGCAGGCCGATGATGCCATCAGGACCACATCATCTGCAAAGAGCAGCGATGAGATCCCCAGCCCACCAAACTGCAACCCCTCCCCACCCCGACTACGCCTCGATATCCTGTCCATAAATATTACAAACAGGATTGGTGACAAAGCGCAGCCCTGGCGGAGGCCAACCCTCACCTGAAACGAGTCCGACTTACTACCGAGAACCCGGACACAGCTCTCACTTTGGTCATACAGAGATTGGATGGCCCTGAGTAGAGACCCCCTCACCCCATACTCCCGCAGCACCTCCCACAGTATCTCCCGGGGGACCCGGTCATACGCCTTCTCCAAATCCACAAAACACATGTAGACCGGTTGGGCATACTCCCAGGCTCCCTCCAGGATCCTTGCGAGAGTGAAGAGCTGGTCCGTTGTTCCACGACCAGGACGGAATCCGCATTGTTCCTCCTCAACCCGAGGTTCGACTATCGGCCGAACCCTCCTTTCCAGCACCTTGGAGTAGACTTTACCAGGGAGGCTGAGAAGTGTGATACCCCTATAATTGGCACACACCCTCTGGTCCCCTTTTAAAAAGAGGAACCACCACCCCAGTCTGCCACTCCTTTGGCACCGTCCCAGACTTCACGCAATGTTGAAGAGGCGTGTCAACCAGGACAACCCCTCCACACCCAGAGCCTTGAGCATTTCTGGACGGATCTCATCAATCCCGGGGCTTTGCCACTGTGTAGTTGTTTGACTACATCAGTGACTTCCGCCTGGGAAATCGGCGACAATCCCCGTTATCCTCCAGCTCTGCCTCTAACATAGAGGGCGATTAGTCGGATTCAGGAGTTCCTCAAAGTGCTCCCTCCACCGCCCTATTACCTCCTCAGTGGAGGTCAACAGTGTCCCATCCTTACTGTACACAGCTTGGATGGTTCCCCCCTTCCCCCTCCTGAGGTGGCGAACAGTTTTCCAGAAACACTTTGGTGCCGACCGAAAGTCCTTCTCCATGTCTTCTCCAAACTTCTCCCACACCCGCTGCTTTGCCTCTTTCACGGCAGAGGCTGCAGCCCTTCGGCCCGCCGGTACCCTGCAACTGCCTCCGGAGTCCTCCGAGATAACATATCCCGGAAGGACTCCTTCTTCAGTCGGACGGCTTCCCTGACCACTGGTGTCCACCACGGTGTTCGTGGGTTACCGCCCCTTGAGGCACCTAAGATCCTAAGACCACAGCTCCTCGCCGCAGCTTCAGCAATGGAAACTTTGAACATTGTCCACTCGGGTTCAATGCCCCCAGCCTCCACAGGGATGCACGAAAAGCTCCGCCCGGAGGTGTGAGTTGAAAGTCTGTCGGACAGGGGCCTCCTCCAGACGTTCCCAATTTACCCGCACTACACGTTTGGGCTTACCAGGTCTGTCCAGAGTCTTCCCCACCCCTGACCCAACTCACCACCAGATGGTGATCGGTTGACAGCTCTGCCCCTCTCTTCACCCGAGTGTCCAAAACATACGGCCTCAGATCAGATGAAACAATTATGAAATCGATCATTGACCTTGGCCTAGGGTGCTCTGGTACCAGGTACACTTATGAGCATCCCTATGTTCGAACATGGTGTTCGTTATAGACAATCCATGACTAGCACAGAAGTCCAACAACAAACAACCACTCTGGTTTAGATCAGGGAGGCCGTTCCTCCCAATCACCTCTCCAGGTGTCTCCATCATTGCCCACGTGTGCGTTGAAGTCCCCCAGCATAACAATGGAGTCCCCCACTGGAGCCCCATGCAGGACTCCAGTCAAGGTCTCAAGAAGGCCGAATACTCCGAACTCCTGTTTGGTGCATATGCACAAACAACAGTCAGAGTTTTCCCCCACAACCCGCAGGCGTAGGGAGGCGACCCTCTCGTCCACGGGGTAAACTCCAACACAGCGGCGCTCAGCCGGGGGCTTGTGAGTATCCCCACACCCGCCCGGCGCCTCACACCCTGGGCAACTCCGGAGAAGAAAAGAGTCCAACCCCTATCCAGGAGTATGGTTCCAGAACCGAGACTGTGCGTAGAGGTAAGCCCCACCAGATCTAACCGGTAGCGCTCCACCTCCCGCACCAGTTCCGGCTCCTTCCCCCACAGAGAGGTGACGTTCCACGTCCCCAGAGCCAGCGTCTGCCGCCCGGGTCTGGTCCGTCGAGGCCCCTGACCTTCACTGCCACCCATGTGGCATCGCACCCGACCCCAACGGTTCCTCCCACAGGTGGTGGGCCCTGCGATTTATCTTTTGCAAATAATTTATTTTTTCTAATTCAAAGATGTCTTAGCTAAAAATATATAATATTATGTATAGTAAAATCAGCTTTATAAGGAACAGTTCCCTACTTCAATCATTTAATTTAATAATTTTTAATTGTAAAGAGCAAGAGCATGTCATTTATCCTGGCCTTCATGTTCCCTGATGGTTGCATGGATGAAATATGAACACACACACACAAACACACACTCATGGCTGCCATGAGTCAGAGGCCTCTGAGGTTATATGTTTAGCACTTTACAGTCTATGGTTTAGCAGTAATAAAGAAAAGCACTTTGTCTGCAGTGCTGCTGCCCACTCACCCACATCATGCTCACAGGCTCACCCATTTACCTTTTAATGTGACGTCATTGCTAGCTCCCACAGGCACATATTGTGTGTAAGAGGAGGAGGATGAGCCGCTGGAGCGAAGAGTTGCTGGCATTGAATGTTACTTGTAGATTTTTTATGTCATGCAATGTATAATATATGTATCCAAAACAAGGAACACCACAAAATGCAGCTTCAACTATAGCCTATACACATACAGAGACATAGGCTACATACACAAATATAAGCAAAAGCAAACAATATCTGAAATGAATAAATACAAATCAACTTGGAAACATTGTTCAGCAGGGATTATATACCACTAAAATGCATTTTATAATAATACTTAAAGAACTGATCAAGACGTTTCATAGATAATGTAATGTCTTAAGTAGATTTGAGGACTGATACTTAAACTTGTTTCATTGTCTGTTATATATAATGGACATATTACATATATATAATATATGATTAGGAAAATAGAAAAGAATGGCATTTCTTTAGATTGACATTTAAAGGTTGTTTTTGTCCGCATGAAATCTTTGGCATAACACTTCCAAAATACATGATAAGGTGTTACAGGAAAGCACACATGACATCATCAGAGATCATGGACAAAAGCCACAGTCCCTCAAAGTAATATGAGGCTTCAGCAGTCTGAGTGAGTCAAATCGAACTTCAAATTCAGTCTTTTTAATACGAAGTTTCCTCTTTGTGTTTCCCCATAAGCATTTCCCTACTTAGCAGCGTTGGAGGGATGGTAACAGAAAAGGGCCAAGCGTGAGCTCACTGCACGCCCTCAATGGAGAGGAAAAAACGATGACAGTGACAAATAACCTTTTCAACATTTATATGGACATGTTTTGTATAGACTTGAATAAATCTGCCACTATCCTTTAAAGCAGTGGTTCCCAACCTGGGGGGGGGGGCGGCAAAGATCACAGGGGGGGCGCAAGTCTTTATCTGGTTTGAGGTTGAGGTAAAAAAAAGAAAATATTTGCACGTTAAACAAATTATGATAATACACTAGAATATATAACATATACAAAAGTCTGTATGAAAATTATATATTTTGTTGTATCCTAGTTTTTCCTGCCACCACGGCATCACTATTTTATGAATGAAACATGGCGGAGAAACATCACAGTGCTGATAACTCCTCTGTATCAAAAAAGAAAGTAAGGCTCTATCTCAAGAGTTACCTCAACTTCGGTTTCGGGGGTTCAGCTTTTCTTAGACATGAGTAGGGGGGCGCCAAGGAAAAAAGATTGGGAACCACTGCTTTAAAGCAATGGTTGCCAAAAGTTTTAGCTCATCAGGCCTTTTGCAGTTATTAACATGTAACAATATGAGTAGAAAATAACTCAGTAGTTCAACTTCTCACAAGTCATAGAAGTATTCGACCTGTGAGGAGGGGGTCACAAGCGGACTCAGCTTCATTTGAAGAGGTAACCAGCAGTGGTGTAATTTATTTTAGCGGGTATACTGTTCTATGAATGGACATATCAAAGTGGGGCGTCTGGGTCTGTTCCCCCAAGGAAATTTTGAGCGTCAAAGACTTAATTTCCTGCATTCTGATACACTTTAATGCACCGATTTACGGTGGAAATACCTTTTTTCAGCCTATGCGAAGAAAAACACAGACGACAATTCAAAATATATCAAAAATAGAATGGAAAGTATGTTGTTATGTGCCATTGCACATTTTTAGGTGGGTATATGGAAATCCTGGAGCTTTCTTAGTGGGTATACTGCATATACCCGCGTATCACGTAGACTACACAACTGGTCACCAGTGAAAAATGTTGGGAACCAGTGCTTTGAAGGATTCTTGGACACAGAAGCTTCTGTGCTCCCAATATGTCAGTGTGTGTGACGTGACGTATGACTCACATAAACAGGTTTTACCTTCTTTGAACTTGGAAAGGGTCATCATATAGTATGTGTGTGTGTGTAGAGGTTCCTGGCCCCCATCGGTTGACATGCCAGTCATCCAGGTGATCCATTCACAGCAGAGGAGAGAGAGAGAGAGAAAGAGAGAAAGACCACAGGAACCACCGTGCTCTCTCACCTGTGCCACATCCCTCTCCCGTCGCTTCCTTTGAGCGCCTGCTTTCGCAGAAACCTGCGCAGAACCGGCTCTGTGTTCCACATATAACCACAACCTGTGCATCATGCACACGCTGCACAGCAATAAGCCTTTGTGAATGCACACACACATACACACATGACTGTTGCATCCTCTGTGAGAGTTAGCGTACAGTTACATACAGAGGCATGCTAGTAAGTTCACCACATCCTCTACCCTACAGAGAAAAGCTGCACCGCACAGGAGTGAGGCACTTTCACAGCGACGGCACTTTGTCACACCGAGCACAGACGAATGTGTGCACACATTGATGTGGTTTGTTTGAAACTCTGGTACTTGTATTTCCTTTTTCTCTTTCCTTCCCGCCAATCTTTCTGTTCGACCTATCTGACCCCAAAAGAAACATCATATTCATTTTTCTCTCACATGGAGGACTGAAATGTCAATGACTGATCTGATGTGTTAAAGTTAAATAAGACTTCATGAAATAGGCCTAGCTTGGCACTTGTATGCACCATCAAAACAAAAAATTGTTTATTTTGCACCCTCTGCTTAGTCATTTCACGTTGAATGTCTCCCCCTGTTGTTGGAATACCGCACTGCATACTATACAACTTTAAATTGATTTGATGTACTGTATTTCTTAGTGCTGTTTACTGTGACACATTTTATTTTATTTTACTCAGTTGCCAATGAGATAATAACATGCGACAGGAATTAAAAGTCAAGTCATTTTATTTGTATATTACATTTAAACGAACAACAGTTGACCCAAAGTGCTTTACAGGAAGAGCAGGGAAGGCAGAAACAGTATGCCTTAAAGATACATAATCAAGTGTGCAAGGTACCATGAATATAGTTAGGCAAAGGTAGAATTAAATAATGTAACATAGAATAAAACAACAATGGAAAAATGTTTGTAAATACAAAAAGATAAGAAAAAGTTGAGTTCAGTTCATAGCTCTGAATCTTAAAAAAGAAAGCTTCTGAATCTGAATCTTAAAAATAAAAAATAAAAACGTTTCTGCTGCTTTCAGGGGAGGTAAAGAGGTGCCCTGGTTTGGAAAAGCTTAGTAACCACTCATTTTGTCTCTAATACAGGCAGGAATCTTTGTGTCCAAGAACGCCTGTCCATGAGAGGCCTGTCTTCAGCTCCGGGACATGACGTGGACCCTGAGGAACAGCTGAGTGGTGTAAAGTTACTGTGAACAAGAATGCAGTGAGCACAAGGGCCTACTGTTCTCCGTACTGCATCTTGTATGGATGCCGGCCTTCTGTGCCACCACTTAAATGATGCTATGACGTGCTCTCTTTGCATTTCCTATAGTCATTTAGCAGTGACATGAAGCCGATCGCATCAATATACAGTGGCTGTTCAGGCTTCAGAATAGGTTTATAAAATAAATACTTTGATATTTATGTCTTTTGTGGTGGCATCGCCCCTTAACTCAAATCAATAAAGGTTTAATCTACAGGTTTAATACCAGTACGGGCTGGCATGATCTCCCCGAAATCCTTAACCTTGCACGGTTTGTGTGCAGCATTTATCAGATGACTCCTAGCTGCCTCCTCCTGTAAGCCACAGGAGCAGACTTGTCCTCTGCTGACACGTGATACACAAAGAGCCCCTCCATTCCTTGAATAACACACTCTGTAAGTAAAAGCCTTAAGAGCCTAAAGAGCACACACGTTCAGTGGGCAAAACTAAAAGTACAAATCTGTTCCTAGACCACTTGTGTATAAAATGCTTTTATAGAATTAGCCTCAGCCCCAAGTAGACTGTAGAAGTTTGATGGCTAAAAAACAAATATGCTTAAAAACCTAAATGGAAATTTGAAAAGCAGAATCAGACATAATTCATAGAATTCTAAATGTGTGCAAATTAGATGACACAATATAGGTACAATACATGTTAAAAATTAAAACATTATATGAATAAACTGAGGCTGCACTTCAGTACAGCTAAATGCTAATGTCAGCATGCTAACAAGCACAATGACAATACGAACATACTAATGCTAAGCTGGTGTAATATTTACTTTACTAGGTTTACATATTAGCATGCTAATGTGCTAATTAGCACTAAACAAAGTACAGATGAGGTCGGTGAAAATGTCATTAGTCTTTCAGGTATTTGGCCATAAAACAAAGTATTGCACAAATTAAAATTGTGGCCTGATGATGGAGATGAAAAGTCAAGTTATTCCAATTTATCCTGAGGATAACGTGAATGTGTGTCCAAATTTGACCTAGAGATTGCAATCTAATACAAACAAATTTAAAAATCTACCTTACACTACCTCTACCGCTAGAAGAAAAGACAGGAGATCACAAGTCATCCATGCAGACATGCTGCTAGCGTGGCTAATAGAAATAAGTAATCTCAAAGTTGTGTGTCTTTGCTGAATATTTTAAATCCAAGGCCATCTCTGATAACTCTGTCTCCCTTTAGGTAACAAGAATTCATAGCTGCAGGGACGGAACTGGGTGGATAATTTCATGGTAGTATTAGTTTTATTGTTGGTTTTAATCGTTTTATTGGAGCACACCATCTCCATGACTGCAAAGCTTTTGTTTTGAGAACCTTTTAGTCTTCCAGTTTTCTATTTCCATCACTTGGCCAGGGTTTGATGGGTCATGCATGTCTGACTGGGCTGGGTGAGAGGTCAAGGTGAGGGTCAGAGGTTATGCTACTGTGAGCGTCTGCTTTAAGAGACCCCGAGGTGAGAGACATTCCTGAAGTGGTTCTGGCTTTGTGTGGAGTTAGGGTTAGTTTATGTTTAGTTTACAGAATGTGGACAGTGGGAAGAAACAGATAAGACTACTGCTGAGCTTTAGACTAGTTCATTCAAAATAATGTACTGTTTGGGGCAAAGTATACGTTTATTTTATGTCAAATAACCACTATGTCCACTCTGTCAAGCTAAGGTTATATCATGCGCTTCCTTTTTCTTTTCATCCAGCCTCACAATGTTTCTCCACTTCTCCCATTTTCCTCTGCTGCTGTCTGTACCTGAGGCCGATCTGACAGCAGAGCCCAGCAGGAGAGGAGGGTCTCTGGTGTTTGACTGACAGACCAGTGATGAGCGCCCAGAGAGAGGGTGAAGGGTGAAGGTCAGAGGTCAGGCTTCCATGGAGAGGGGGAGAGCAGAGCTGGGGGAAACAGAGAGGGGGACTCGCTAACGAGGTGGGGTGGTCATTGGGGTTGCATGCAAGGAAAAGAGATGATGAAAACCTGCATTGAAGTGGGGCAATGGAGCCACTGTAACAGCAAGTAGTTATTAAAAAGAACAAAGGATAGAAGGTCATATAAACATAAGCAACTATTTTAACACCTACATATAAGTCTTACAAATACTAGAAAAATTAAACTAATTTATATTAAATATTGTGAAATTGCAGCCAACAGTGTTCCTGTTCACAATATCACATCTAGAGGGTAACCCCAGTACAGTACGTACACAAAACTCTGGGTGTGTAGATGCATGCTGTAAAAGCTGTACACCTCTTCGTAGGCCTACGTGTATAAAATCCAATTTCTGATGACAGAGCTTGATGAAAAGTTAAGGGATCGCCAAAGTTATTATAATTCTCCCTGAGAGGGGCATGAATGTCTATACCAAATTGCATTGCAATACATGCAATAGTTAGATATTTTACTCAAAACTTGAATATTTGGACATTACAAGCTGCCCACTGATAACAAGCAATGGATACAGTGCAAGCAATGGTGGTGGGCCTTGTTCCTGATGATCACTTTTATATTCTGCAGTGCAGAGCTTGCAGAAATGCAACAGTAGTCCAGCACTGTTCACATATGTAATGCACATGCCTGGCTACGGAATCCTTGTGTAGTTGAGGCTGTACTGCTGTTCGGACAGTGCAGCCAGTTTAAAAGTTTGTGTGTGTTCAAGGTGTTCCCTGCCATTTTCAATTCTTTATTTATCCTTCCGTCGTATCAAATAGTCTTCCAAAGGGCCCTCAACAAAAGCAATCTGCAACCTGTCTTGTTCGGCACTTATAGTTTGTTCTTTGTGTCAACCTGTACCTGAAGCTTGTAAGATTGCAGCTCCTCCATCCATGGATAGTGAAAGGCATCTCTTAACGTATCCAGACTAATAACATGGCCCAGGTCGATATACTGGCTATTAGTTTATCACAGACAGACTAGTATCAGCATATAGTATGTCTGACAACGAGTGCAGAAGATTTGTTTAAAGGGGTGATAGAAATATTATATAGGGTATTTCACACTGTTCCTTATGGTCTCCTAATGGGGTATGTAACATTGGTTGGGCTGAAAATGGCCTGGTTGATATTTTATTGGCCCTTATGCATCCCTGTGTTTTGGCCCTATTTGTAACAAGAGCTTTTCTTCCAAATATGGTATGCTCATGAATATTTAGATGAGCTGCGCGCTGATTGGTTGAGCGAATCCCCATACACACATATTAGAGACGCGCGCTGATTGGTTGAGCGAATCCCCATACACACATATTAGAGACGCGCGCTGATTGGTTGAGCGAATCCCCAATACACACACATTAGAGACGCGACAGACTCTCATATTCCAGACACTGCATTGTTTCGTAACCAAATTAACTTCTGAGACTTTTTTATGCGAGAAATCAACAATATAATGCTCAAATATGGGCCATTTTACGAAAATTAATGGCTAATTGCAAATTTGGTAAGACGTGTCGTGTCGGACTTTAGGAGCTCCACACAGTCTGACTAGAAAGCGGCAGCCTGCTGGGCTCCATACCCAGGGCAAAGTCACCCTTTGTGGATTACTGCACTACCGGGGCTCCGCGGCCGGCTGCCAGCATAACTATAATATATTTACAGTTTTAATTTCGTCACGGCACTTATATCACAGCTACCCCAAGGTCTTACAAAGCTAACCGTTGTGTCAGTTTTCAGTGTAAGGCATTTTTATGAACGCGAGGCGTTTTGTTAGGAGGAGCAGCTAGCTAGCTATATGTCCCATTCAATACAATGGGAAAAGATCGCTGCTAGCTAGCTACACTTTCTGCATAACTATAGCTATATTTACAGTTTGAATTTTGTCACGGCACTTATACAACATCTACCTAAAGGTCTTATAAAGCTAACAACGGGGTCCGATTTCAAGTTAATGAATATTTGTGAACATTAAGGGTTTCGTTAGCTGCAACTGTCCCTTCAATCTTAGCTACCTGTGTAGCTACAAATCATGGATAGTTAGCTTCATTTTCGGCGTAATTCGAGTATATTTACAGTTTGAATTTCGTCACGCCACTTATATAACCTCTACCCGAAGGTCTTATAAAGCTAACAACGGTGTCCGATTTCAGTTTTATAAACGTTTGTGAATTTCAGAGGAATTCTAAGAGGAGGCTAGCTAGCTCTCATTGATAGAGCTAGCTCCATCCAGCCGCAGGCTCTATCAATGAGACTCGCGGACAAGAGGCGTTTATTTCACCGATCGTTTGTTTAAATAACTGAACACATTATAATTACACACATTAAAAGATTAACTGGAACCTGTGGTAACAGATTGCTGGCATAACAAGCTCGCTGACCACGCTCTCATTCACAAACACGGGGAATTTAGCTAGCAGGAAGAGGGGAGCTGCAGGCCCTGGAGCTCTGTCCAGGCAGCGGCATTTGGTAGTCCATTAACCCACAAAACGGTGACTTTGCGCGGGTATGGAGTGCCGTGGGTTGCCAGCCGTGACAGAGCTAAATCGAGCTCACAGCAGGCCGGGGTATGTCAAGGAAGGCAGGCCAGGCAGCGAGGCAGCAACACAGGCAGCACCGGCCGCTGAACTCCGACACACAGAATTTGCAATTAGCCATCCATTTTCGTAAAGCGGCCCATATTTGACCTCTACATTGTTGATTTCTTGCATAAAAAAGTCTCAGAAGGGAATTTAATGGTAAAATAGCAGATGAACAATGTATACAATTTCTGAGATCTGCCCGACCTAGAGTCAGAAGACTAATTGATCTCAAGTCAGTTGTGTAGCCTATGTAAATGTTGGGGCGTGACAGACATAGAGACTAGAGCCAAATGAGGAGGAGCCGCCGAGTTGACGTCAACTAGGCGGCTCGTTGAGATTTGCCCGTTTTCAGAGGCAGTTTCAAATTGTGAGATTTGCAGAGGAAAGAGGTGTCAATGGGATTTAGAGATTCTATGTATGTCCTAGTTACCCACTAAACTGTCATTATTCAACTATGACAAGGTAAAATTGGTTTTGCATTCTATCACCCCTTTAAGGCAGTTCAGAAACAGGGTCTCTTTACATAGTTTGTCCACCAGAGAGCACTGACAAGTCTATTTTTAAACTGTAAAATGTCCCTCTCAGTATATATCCTGGTTATGATTATTTAATACACAAATTGAAGCTCATCAATTAAAACTCATCAAACTTACCAAAAATGTTTATGCTGTGTGTTTATCTAAAGCCAATCAGCCAATATATTTTTATTAAATTTTTAGACATCCAAATATCAGTATCAATATTGACCTCAAACATTGAGTATCATCTATGATTTTTACTTTGAAAACCCAGTAGGAACACATTCATCTTACTGGATTTGAGCTGCAGATACTGTCTCCCTCCAGAGCTCTTCAAAAGAGCATTTGGGATAGAGGACAGACATAGATGACAAGAGAACGATAGAGATCTATGTAGTAAAAAGCTTGCAAAGAAACATGTTCTGATTGAAATGTTTTAGTGTAGTAGTTGGTTCCCAACCTTATTGGCTTGTGACGCTATAATGAAAGAGAAGCAATGTCTACTCATGACTCATAATGACATATATATAATATGTATGTATGTATGTATGTAATCATAATGAAATGTCTTGTAAGTAAGTAAGTAAAGTTTATTTCTATAGCACATTTAAAAACAGCTTGCGCTGACCAAAGTGCTGTACATAGCGCATTAGCCACAGGGTAATAAAATAAAAATAAAAATAAAACACACGTACAAATCACTGATTTAGGCTAAAAAGGACATCGAAAGACAAGCACTTAATTACAAACATAGCAGGATAAGACAATTAAAATGCCGGGAAGGCCAATGTAAAAAGATGAGTTTTGAGCCTGGCTTTGAATATCACAATTGAAGGGGCACTTCTGATGTCAGGTGGCAGTCGGTTCCACAGCTGAGGGCCAGCAACAGAAAAGGCTCTGTCACCTTTTTGCTTAAGCCGGGACCGTGGGACATGGAGGAGGCCTTGGCTGGAGGATCTGAGGGACCTGGGAGCTACGTGAAGATGACCCCTGGGATATTTCCCAGTTTGGAAATTGATTTTAATGGCATCCTGAGTAAAACACAGTACCTCATTTAACTTTTTGTGGACAAATTGTTCACTATTGTAAGTTGCAGTGCTTAACAATTACAACTAGATGTCACTCTACATCAACATTTAATCAACATCAAGCCTCTCCATCCTCCATGTCTTTCCTCCTCTCTCAACACATACATGCACAAACACAGGCAAGCACACATACGTGGTAAACATATTCTTACCAAATATACAGCTTCCTTCTGCAAATCAGAACTTTATCTCTATCTTTCTATCTCTTCTCTCCCATCATTGAGCTTGAGTGAGAGATCAGCATCCATGCATTAAATCACACCAACAGGGGGCGCTGCTCATGTGAGATCCCGCATGGGCGTCTGTCTCAGCCTGTCTGGTTTTCTACTACACACAGAGCAGTGGATTATGTAATGTTTACTATTATGGCAATATATCGAGATAGTGTGCTTTCTCTTGTTCTATTCATTATACAGATGAGATGATATATATCAAAGTTATCAAACGTGCCGGTGCCTGTCTCACGCACGTGCCATCATCTCAAGCATGCACATCTTTCAGTCAGTTCTCAGCACACCGTTTTTTTCTTCAGCACCACTGCCTGCAAGATACAAACATGGGGTTAGCCGAGTTTACGCCAGACCACGCCCTCTCGGTCCAGCTGGTGGCAACACTCGTGATGACATCACCGCCGCGTGCACCCATTGGTCCTGAGACGTTGCACACCTGTCCAATCGTCTGCCGGTGAAGTGACGTCAGCCGAGACCGGTCCCGTTCGCTTTCATTGGAGTGGGCGGGGCAGAGAGATTACCGACGTCAGAGCCAGCGGGATGCTGCACCGTGATTGGCTGATTGCGGTGAAAGTCAGCGTCTGTTGCTGAGAGAAAAGGGAGAGGGAGAGAGGGAGAGCGGTTTGCAAGGGGCACCGATGCGTCGGCTGCGCCACATAAGAGTTGTCCAGCTCGTAAACAAACTTAAAACACACACTCATGCACAGTTTTCACCTGTGTCAATGCTTTCGCTCTGTTTGCCTAAATAATAATAATACAAAATGACAACTGTAATGCACGTAATGCAACAGTTTGGATACTGGGCCACAGAGTACAACCGCATTGTGGTGCTTTAATCCTGCTGCACCAACTTCTATGTTGAGAAGCAGAAGGGTTGATGCATTATCACCGTCTGCTCAGGAATGGCACTTGTGCTGTCAATTATGGTAAACATACTCCTTTTCAGAAGGGGAGGGGGCATTTGTGCCTTTCTATTGGCTCTTAGTGACTTGATCCCTCCTCTCGGCCCTCCCTCATGCTGTTCCTATGGTTCCCAAAGCTCTTATTGGATACTGTAAAGTTTGGGAAAGGACACCGGTCTGGCTCAGCATCCCCTCCACCATTGGCTGGATCCCCCTGTCTGTCAACTGGACTTTGACAGCCCGCCACGCCCTCTGGTCTGTGGCACTGGCGCTGATTGGCTACTGTACCTGTCAGCGACCTCTGATTGGTCGGCTTGCCCAGCTGTTAGTGGTTCATTCACCATTTTGTGACTGTAGTGGAAAAGAAGACCGATAGTTTTTATAGCCTTGTTTGAGTTTCTGTGGGGGAAAGACATGTTTTGCGGACGAAAAGTAAAGTGTGAGTGTGGACCACGCAGTCGTCAAAGCCGACAGCAAAGGGATGTTACCGAACGTTGTGCCAGCCCTCCTCATCAGAATTAAGACCATAAATCTTTCTCCGGCGAGGGGAAAAGCTCTGTTTGGGTGAGTTGAAACTAAGTTAGGAAAAGGTAGTGAAGCTCCACTGACACGAATATTAAATGTTCAGGAGCAGCCATTTAGCACGAGACGACAATCATCTGCCAACGGTCGATCGGTTGTTCCGATACCGTCCGAAGAAATGGAGTGACGAAGAGCCGAGAGAAAGGGGAGGGGTGGGGGATGTAACAGCCTAAAAACTTTCTCAAATGTTTTACCGCAGTCCCACGGACGACCGGGAAACATGTTCGCATTCCTCGGGTGACATTACAATATTGTGGATAATGTTGAGTACTTTTCTTTGACCTTATAGCTTTGGAGTTTTGCGTGGAGCAGCGCTAGCGTAGTAAAATCAATCGACCTATTTGCAGCATTGCAGCCCAAATGTTTACTGATAGCAACGCAAGCTAATTCGGTGTTTATAAAATAGACCTGGGACAAAGTAGAAAAACAAGACTGCGTACAACGTCCCGTTTCCTTGTGTTCTGGCTGACGGTGTCATTATGTGGGTACTAGTAGTCTGCTACCGTTGCGTACTACGACTACTACAACCACCACCACCACTACTATTAACGTTACTGAGCTGTTTACTAGAGCGAAACACCAACAAGGAAAGATTCCTGCTTTTCCCTCAAGTTTAAAAAAAAAAATCAGTGTCAGCTTACAGACTCCATTAAGGAAGCTTCTCCGGAGTAATTGCGTGTATGCACTAGGTATTGTGGATATTTGCATGCCAAACGTCGTTGTATGAGGAAAAATTAGGCCCGTCTTCTTGGTATAATAAAACGTCACTTGAAACCGGTTGTTTGTGTTTGTTACTGAGCGCCGTACAGAGCGGTCTAAGTGACTGCCTCGAGTCATAACACTGCTTTGACATTGTGTAGCGCCTCTCGTAGTACTCGCAGCGCAAGGAAGCCGGGCCAGCATTCTCTGTAAATTCTCGGCTTTTCCCTCGCCGACACTCCACTTTTCTCCACTGCAATCAGTGTCGATGCACCGTTGACATCTCTGACTGGGCAGTTTTTAACATATTTTTTTTTGGGTGGGGGTGCATTTTCAGTCACATGAATTTAATACTTGTTGTTTTACATTTGGACTTAAAGTGTCCTAATCTGTCCTGCAGATTCATGCTGTTGCATGCATTCCTCATATCTTCATCATTGCCCTTGTTGAGGTGGAAGACATCTCTCATGGTGTAGTGGTCATTGATGTAGCATTGGCAGTTCTGCCATTTGGTCCCAAACAGGAACAGTCACCTCTGATCTATGCTACAGCCTCCTGACCAATATGGGCCAGAATGCACAAATTCCAGGCGTCAGTGTACCTCTTTTATTGATATAATTTCCACAGTCAAAAATGCCACCCACTAAACAGCTGCCAGTATTCATACTACGTCACAATGGATGTTCTCCATAACAAGCGCAGTCACACACTTGCATGCTCACACACTTCACAGCTTGGCCTCTTGCTACACCTTCACAAAGTGTTTTCTTTTACTTGTCTCATGTTGCATGTATGATCACGTCCCACCCACTCACAAGTGCATAAACCAAAGTCTGTGTGTCTGTGTGTGTGTGTAAGTGTAACAGAGAGCATGTTTTTATTTTGCTGTTTCATGTGTGAGTGTGTTCCCCGGTGACCCAGTTAAGGGCAAAACAGCCCTACCATGCTGGAGTGTACGAAGGGCCACGTAGGCTTCACTATCACATACGGTCTTTCTCTGTTGTACCATCGTGCGTTCTGTCCTCTCCATCCCTGTCCCCGTCACTGCAGCCTTGCACCCATACAGACACCCATAAAATGCTGTTAGGAGAGGGATGAGCTGCAGTGTGCCCGGTAACTACGTATACACTCACACTGACATATAGTGCAAATGCAGCGTTGAACAAGGTAGGCAACCTGAAGACAGCCGCATACAGTCATATCCTTGTGTACTATAAGAAGCTCAAATGTCCCCAAGTCTCACACACACATACATATACACATACACACACATCCTGTGCCATATTGCGGTGGGGCATAGGCTAAATTCTCTACGAATGACCGGATAAACTGGCATCAAGTTGGAGGTTTGTTATGGTTGTATATATAGTCCAGTATTAAATACTGAAGAACTTATTCTTCTTGTAGTGTTGACATTGAGATGAGATTTCCTTATGAATGACTGTGTGTATGTGTGTATGTGTGTGTGTGTGTGTGTGTGTGTGTGTGTGTGTGTGTGTGTGTGTGTGTGTGTGTGTGTGTGTGTGTGTGTGTGTGTGGCGCATGCATGCTCCCTTGTCTAACCTACTAAGAAATCAGGATCAAGATGCATGAAATTGTATAATTTTAATCTACAAATGTTATATCATAAAAGTTATTTTTATTTATTTTTTTGTTTGTTTTTACAGAAAAGCAAAAATCATACCAGCCAGAGTGTTAGCTCCTGTATATGTGTGTGTGGACGGGTGTTTTTACGGCACAATGAATGTGTGAGTGTAAGACGATATATAGGTCCAAGGGAGATTTTAACAGTGTATGCATGAATGCACTGTAAATTCCAGGGTGTGTGTGTGTGTGTGTGTGTGTGTGTGTGTGTGTGTGTGTGTGTGTGTGTGTGTGTGTGTGTGTGTGTGTGTAAAGTTTGATGTTGCTATGCTGTGGAGGGGGATTTCATTGTTTGTGTGTGTGTGTGTGTGTGTGTGTGTGTGTGTGTGTGTGTGTGTGTGTGTGTGTGTGTGTGTGTGTGTGTATGTATGTGTTTGCTGTTTAAGGAGTCCAGTCCAACGTCTTTGAGACGATAGCCGTCGATTATCCGTCTATTCAGGATTTACAGTAGCATGAGACCAGAGCACCAAATATCTCAATCTTAACCTGCTCTAATGCTGGTAGGTGCAGACGTCTTGAGTCACCTAAATTATGTCTGAGTTCCTCTCTGCTTTGTCTGAATGCAGCCCAGAGGACAATCCGGATTCTCCAACCTCTTTCTTTATATTTTTAGTCCTAATAACCTATGCAGTAAAACCAAAGAAAAGAGATTTAGATTTTGACATGGTCTTGGCATCTTGGATTGTAGCTAAATAAACATTAAATATCTGCAGTTATTTTCAATTTAGGGGATGTTTGTGGAGCACACACTGTGTTTTGTTTTTCATCTTTTAGGGGAGAATTGGGACTATTAAAATCTGATGCATTTTATTATATGGCAGCACTGAAATTATATTATTATATAGATACCTCCTGCATGAATTCATTTACTTTCTCCTGTAATTTAGTGTAACATATTTAGTGTGTTTAACAACATTGGTATTTTTTCTGGAATTTCAAATGGAATTCTGTGGCTAGGATGATAGGGGTGGGAATCACCAAAAGCATCACAATAGGATATCATCATGATACTTGCGTCACAATATGATATTATTGCAATTTAAAAAAAAATGTATTACTTTTTTCCAACTTCACATTATTGCCAATTTCAAATTAAGTCCCCAAAAGGAAACTTTGTCAACATCTGTTTTATCTAAAAAGATAAATGTCTCTGTTTCTTCATCTCACTTCAATTGTATTACTGCAAAATGGGATTGCCAAGCAGAGCAACTAACACATATTTAATAAAAGATCGATACTTGGCATCTGTGTATCGATACAGTATTGCTACGGAAAATATCTTGATACTATGCAGTAGTAATGGATCCCTAATGGATTCACAAATGGATACACATGGTTGAAGAGTTAAAATGTTTAACTCTCAGTAACAAAAACTTATGAGGATGATAAATAAATAGTTTTAAACTTGTTACAAACTTGCAAAAAACGCTCATCGCTGTAAATAAAGAAAGGTCCAGTTTAAAACTTCTTTGTTAGCTACATGTTGTGCAGTCCGGTACCTTCAAAGTTACAGAATGCTAATACACACAAATGCCTGCTACTGGCTTATCAGCCAAAGCCTAGAGAATTTTGGAAGGCCGTGAGCATGAACCATGTTGCACAACACATTTTTCTAAGCTAAGCACAGATCCTCCCGAGTCATTCAGTCAACCAGACAGTCAGTCAAGTGGCCCTGACTCCTTCCTGTCTTTTCCAGTGCAGTACAGCAATTACAGGACCAACACTCCCGTTCCAGGCCTGAGCGTCTACTCTAATGAAGGAGTACTTGGCCTGGTGCTGGTAGGAAGGACATTCATGCAGTCCAAATTTTCTTTCTTCTTTCCGTTGCTTTATCTGAGATAGATGATTTATACAAAATGTACTCTTAACTAGAAAGGGAGTAATAACTTATATTTTTTTCTTTATTTATTTTTTGTTATCAGCACTAATATTAAAAAGTATGGCTGATATTTTGGATTGTATATTTCATTGTGTTAGTCTTACTACACTGGAAAGCTTTAAAAGATCAAACTGCTTTGGACTTACTTCATATCTGTTTAGTTCTCTTTCGTACATTTAAAATGAAGTAAATAGTGATCATTGTTTTCGGTTGCAGACTCTGACAAACTGTTTTGTAGTTGGTAATAGTTAAGCACAGATATGAACAGAGCAGTGTTTTTCAAATGGCTGCATCTGCAGGAAGCATCACAGTTACAGTACAGTAGGTAAACTCCAGATGTGAAGTCACACACATGGTGCTAATTCAATGAAATTTTGAAACTTCAGTATCACTCTTATTGGTATCTACAGAATTTACCATGGTAATGATCAATGTCTGTATATTTCATTACTGTGCGTCGCCAATCCGTAACAAGAATAATGAAAATGGACTGATAAATTCTAATGAAATGAAAGCACCTATGCCTGTTTGTACAGTAAATACTGTGCCAGCGATGAGTGTGTAAATGACTTGGGTTGTTTATTAGTCATTCAGGACCAGGAAGAGATGCTTTTCTATACTGCAGGAAGTGGAAGTTGTGGTGTTACTGGTTTATGTTATGTATTGTTTGTTAAAGCGAACAAACTGTTAACAACAAGGTCACCTTATGTATGTGTGATGAACTTTTCCAATGTCTAGGATGGGGACTGTGAGTATGTGTACCGTATGAATTTGTCTGTGTTCTTGTCTGTATTTTTAGGAATGCGGACATTAGCACATGTGGATAAGTTGCTAAGCTTAGTCGAGGGGAGCACATATGCACACGTCTGTGTGTGTGTGTGTGTGTGCGTGTGCGTGTGCGTGTGCGTGTGCGTGTGCGTGTGCGTGTGCGTGTGCGTGTGTGTATTCAGCCTGTAATCTTGCATAAGTGAGTGTGCCTGATCCATTGCCATCCTTTTAATTTCTCTCATTTTTGGCATATCTTACTATGGCAGATTATTCCAATTATACTGTCTTTTTGTAGATGTGCGTGTGCGTGTGTGTGTGTGTGTGTGCGAGAGAGAGAGAGAGAGAGAGAGAGAGAGAGAGAGAGAGAGAGAGAGAGAGAGAGAGAGAGAGAGAGAGAGAGAGAGAGAGAGAGAGAGAGAGAGAGAGAGACAATGACAAAAGAAGACTGGGAAAGACTGAGACATCGAGAAAGACTGAGAGAGAGCCAGCGAGTGTTAGAATGACTGTGGAAATTCCCAATGACTACACAAGAACAGCCTATTTGAGCAAACAGCCAAACAGCCGCATACTCCCACCTTTCTCTCTTTCTATCTCTCTTCTCTTTTTCTCTTTCCCTCACTCATGTTGTAGGGTGACCTCACCCAGGCCACTGCCAGCCCTTTTCCTCCCGATGGAAGTCAAAAATAAATGCTGTATTGCGATCTGACGTTGAAGACGCAGAATCTAGTCTATAATGCATAGCGTGAGAAAGCTTCCCTGTGGCATTTTGAACTAGCTGGAGGGAGTACAGTGAAGTGATCAGGCGACCTGTGTGTGTGTGTGTGTGTGTGTGTGTGTGTGTGTGTGTGTGTGTGTGTGTGTGTGTGTGTGTGTGTGTGTGTGTGTGTGTGTGTGTGTGTGTGTGTGTGTGTGTGTGTGTGTGTGTGTGTGTGTGTGTGTGTGTGTGTGTGTGTGTGCGCATTTGAAATTAAAGACATGTAGGCCTCATTAAAGGCACACACTTGGATACTGGAGTACTGTTGGAGACAAATTGAAGCGAGTGACCTTGGATGTTTACGTTTATTTCTTTCCTTTTTTCTTTCTATTGTATTTGGCCCGATTTTTTAAATCTTTTTTTCTGGCCCTTTATTTTAAAAGAGTAAACTATCCCATTAAGTGTTATCATACTCACACAAGAAAATTCACTTTTTATTAATTATTAAGTATTAGTCTAAATATGGGTCTAGAGAAGAATACTGACTTTTATAAGAAAAGCAATCATGTCCTTTATTTTTTTTAAAGCAAATTTTTAAAATGTTGCCGTCTGGTTTGAAAATGGTGGTTAGCAAATGTTGAAATTAAGATTTTATGTTTGGAGTGTACAAACTGGCACTTATAGACAAGCGTACACACAGACACTCTTGCATGCACACTCTGGTGGATCAGGCTGACATGGAGAGTAAATGAGAGCATACGTCAGATCTTGAGCCAATGTGATAGCCCGTGCAGTGTAGTACACTTCCAGGTATGACATCATTTTTATTCTCAGCAATATTTGATTATAAAGATAATAAATGACCACCTATCTTCTGTATCTATCTCTTTCGTTCCAGCTTGCAATACAGAAGACAGAAGGACAGGGGAGAAGGAAAAGCACAGAAAGACAAAAAAAGAGTGCCTTCAAAATAAAAAAGAAAAAAGAGGAACGCCACAAAATCTGCACTTTGTGAACAGTGAAGAGGAGATGAGACCATTAAAGAAACACAGAGGGCGTTCTCCCCCATTAACTAGAGGCAGAGGGGGGCGAAGGAGAGGGGGCTCACAGCCCCTCCAGGAGAAAGACCCCAAAAGAGTCAAGAGGGAGACACTTGTCAAAACCACACAGCATACACCCAACACTCTCACACACAAACAGACCTTGCCCACAGTTGCCAACTCTAACGAAGAACCAATCACAAACAGCAATACCCCCACGATGGAGGAGTCTACTGAGCTGAGGAAACCTGTGGAGTCAGTTGAGAAGGAAGGTAAGAAGGCAGAAGAAAAGACAGAAAAGGAGAAGATAGTGGGCACAAATGGAAATAGTGCTGTGGCCACTGAATCTGTAGCATTTCCTACCTCTTCTCCAGCGCCACTCTCCACAGCCACGCCCCCTCTGGCCACCAATCACAGCCCCAATTTAGGCTCCGTCTCTAGTAGGAAAACAGCCACCTTTAAGGCTCGCGTACCCAAGAAAAAATACACATATGAGCACTTTGCTAACAACGCAAATGCCCTGACTACCATTCCTACCTCCAGACCCGCACACATACACAACAGTTATTGCAATATTAACAGCAAAATAAGTGATAGTGTGAATACGCCCAATAATAATTTCAAGAATAGTAACAATATTAGTAATAGCATTAATACAAGCATTAATGTTAGCATCAATAGCAGTACTAGCAGTAACACTACAAAAGGTATTAACAACATGACTAACAGTAGTGCTCGGAGCCATAATACTTTTATCAATAGCAGTAATAGTAGAAGTAATAATTGCTCAGGTAATCAGTCATCAGTCTTAACTGTGGATAGTAGAGATACAGAAGCAAACTGTTTTGTTTCCACGGAGGATAAAGCCCTCAGGACAGCAGATTCCCAAGCTGGGGAAAATGAGTCAGAGGGGGCCCCTTACTCAGTGCGCTCCTTGTCCACTGATACAGCTAGTGAGCACTCCGCTGACCTAGACGTCATGGAAGCAACAGGACAAAGCCTTCATCAAAAGAACTCCAACTACCCAGCTCCTCTCCATAACTTGCACCATAAAGACGCCAGTCCTTCAGAGGGACTAGCCGAAGTTCTGGCTAAAGGCATGAAAAACCAGAGAGTTCTTGCTCGCCAGATAAAGAGGACTATGGAGAGTGGGGTTAGGGCTACAGGGGACAGAGGGGTTAAGGAGATTAACTCATGCCCCTTATTATCTGTGTTCAGACCAGGGGTGGTGCGTAGGGTGAGTGGAGGTACTGTTGAAGTCCAGCTCCAAGGAGAGGAGACTCTTGTTAAATACCCTTTCCATGGTGGAACCGTGATGACATCGTCATCAGGGGCTGAGAGCACTGTGGAGTTTATTTTGGATGCCCCCCCACCTGGCATGGCACCGGTGGCAGTCAGGACTCGAGTGTGCGTGCCCTTTGGTGGAGAGGAGGGGGGTCCTCTGCTCTACAGAGAGGGGATTATCACTCAGGTGGACCCCCACCCCGGTGTGTCATTTCCTTACCAGGTGCTTCTAAATGAAGACAGAGAGACTCTGGACAATGGAGGGGTGGGGGAAGAGAAAGAGAAAAGGAAAGCTAATGCTCGGACTGTGTGGGTGTCCCGACAAAGTCTGAGGCTTCTCACCCCTCCTTGGGAGGTCCCACATTTGGATGGTGGGAGGGCAAAGGAAAGAGAGCGGGAGAGGGAAAGAGAAGAGAGGGAGCGGAGGGAGGAGATGGAGGTAGAGAGGGAAGTGTGCCAGTTGAGTATTGGGATGGGGGTGCTGGGAGGGGGAGCAAGGTTAGGCCATAGTTTTTCACATGAAGGGGTTGTAGGTGGGCATCCCTATGTAAACGCACACCCACCACCCCATTCCTCCACCGTGACATCTAGTGTAGGTGGCAGCACAGTTCATGGCTGCGGAGACAACTACTCCGACAGAGAGAGACAGAAACAGCCAAACACTCCAGAAGAGGACGTTGAGGTGTCTTGTTTTAACATGACCCTCACTGTTGATCCCAAGCCAAATGCTGGGACATCTCAGCAAGTAAACATCGTCTCCAGGTCCGGTTGCTACCCCCCCTCCTCCCCCATCCTCTCTTTGGTGCGGGGTCTGGAACCCCCACCCTTCTCCACCCTACCTACTCCTCAGCCACCCCGTTCCCCTGCCTTACTGGTGTCTGAAATGAACAACACCACTCCAAACCTACCTCCATCAAAGACCACTCCCACTCAGACCCCTACTCCCACTTCTGGTGGGGGGTCCTCCTCTACCTCCTCTCGCTCCAGGACTCCCCTCTCATTGGCTCAGCAGAAATACAAGAAGGGTGATGTGGTGTGCACCCCTAATGGTATCCGTAAGAAGTTCAATGGTAAGCAGTGGCGGAGGCTGTGCTCCAGGGAGGGCTGTATGAAGGAGTCTCAGCGTCGAGGATACTGCTCAAGACACTTGTCCATGAGGACCAAAGAGATGGAGACAGCGGGGGGGGGGAGGAGGAGGCAGCAGCTCAGGGACAGTCACCCCTGACCTGCGGGGGAGAGCAAGCAGTGAGTTTGAGTGGGACGACACATCAAGAGAGAGCAGTGAGACCGGTAGCAGAGGAAACTCCAGACCCCGCTTGGTCCTCCCCTCCCTCCTCCCCCATGACCTGTCGTCACGCTTTGACTTCGATGAGTGTGAGGCCGCCACCATGCTTGTGTCATTAGGGAGCTCCCGCTCTGGCACCCCCTCCTTTTCTCCCATCTCTAACCAGTCGCCCTTCTCCCCTGCCCCCTCTCCCTCACCCTCCCCACTGTTTGGCTTTAGGCCGGCCAACTTCTCCCCAATTACCGCCTCCCCAGTCCTCCAACACCGGAGGCACAGGCAGCCCAGCGGGACAGGGGGCAGTAAGGTAACAACCCCAGCTGGAGGAGGAGAAAGGGAGAGACACACTTCAGGTATCCAGCCCTCCTTCCACAGCAACCTGATGTTTACAGTCCCCATGAGCCCCAGCAAACGAAAGCCCGACGCACCTCCTCCACCACCCCTCCCCTCACACCACCATGATTACACACCCAAGACAGAGCTGGAGCAGGGGGACCTTAACTCTTTCAGGGTGCTGTCCCCCCAGACATCAGTTTCACATTCCCGCACACACACACCAACTTTCTCCCGACCCAGAGGAGTGACCACCCCGTCCTCCAGTAGGTCACCGTCCTCCACTGCTGTCTCCCCTCCTCCTCTGCTGGTGTCTCCAACTCCTCCTTCTCCTCTAACTCCCGATGGAGGGCCTCGTCGTGTGGTCCCTGTATCCCAACAGGCCTTGCGGGACTCCCCTGTCATTGTGAGAAATCCCGAAGTCCCACTGGCAAAATTTACAGAGTGTCCCTTAGGAAGAGGAGGAGGTGGAAATGAGGGAGGGACAGATAAAACCACATCTACAGACATCGGCCTAACACCCCTCACCCCTCAGCCAATTTCAGGCCTCCAGATTCCCGTCCCCATTAACGCTGCTGCAGCCACAGTACCAAATGGCACCGTCCTTTTGCGGAGCCCAGCCCAAACTCTGGTGCTTGTGTCCCCGACACCCTCCTCCCTGCCCACCACTGACACCCCTGACACCCTCCTGCAGGCCCTGTCAGTTACCGTCAGCACAACAGTCACAGCTCCCGCTCCAAGTAGCACTGACAGCTCTGTGGAACGAGAGGAGAACAGGGGGACAGGGTTTGGGGGTGAGGTCCAGCAGCCAGTTCCCTGTCACCCTTCTCCCACCGCTCTGCTGCCCCTGATCCTCCCAGCTGAAAACCTTCACCCTGTCCCACGAAAGGATATCATCATGGGACGTCCTGGCACAGGTGAGAATTGCTTCATACGTGTGGGTGTATTTTGTGTGCAAAGTCAGTGACTTTGAAGGAACGAGGATACACTTTTGGAGGCTATGGAGATTTTAGTCGCAATTAGGGAATTGGGCTGCAGTTAGAAAACAGGAGATATGTGGAATAAGCATATTTAATGCTGTATTCTGTGCACCTTTAGACATATTCCAATCACATATATAAATAATAAATATGTTTAGTCTCTGTTCCAAAAGAATATAACAAAGCAAAACTCCTGAAATATATATTGTCAATGACAAAATAATATAGATTAGAATAGAACATTAATTAGGGATAATGTGTTGAATGTATGAAATGAAATTGAATGTATTATAGGCTATAGTTTCCTTATTTCAAAGTGAAAAATAATTACACACAATTCTCACACAGTATACTTTCCTTTATTATATATTCTTTACACAGTTTTTTTATATTTAAATTATCATTCAAGTCAAATTATTCCTACATGACACCAAATTTCAGTTCTGTATACAAATTAAAAATGATGGAAATTAATTTTTTATGAACCCCAATTTTTGGAACCTAACAGCCTCGTGGGGAATATTTTCTGCAACATCCCCAGTTGTGTGGCATAAAGAGGTAGGGGAGTTAGGTTTTTTTTTTTCTCTCTGCATAATTATTTTCATGTTTTAGTTTGTGTTTATTATTGAATTGCCTTCCATAGAGTATATTCACTAAATTCAATTATAAGAAATGTATCACACCTTTTTAAAGGATATATTTTGGTAGCTGTGTGTCTCTGTAGTGTCAACTACTAATACACACAGTGTCAACTCAGAATGGATTGAGGAGAAGCTGTTAACATGTCTTGAACTAGCAGGTTAACCAGCATGTTGCAGTATAATACTAGAGATTCTTCTACTCAAAAACTGAGACTCCACAGAGACATGCAGTGGCAGTGCAGATACGTCCAGATGAGAAACTGGGGGGAAAAAATCTGTTTATTAATGTGAATTCAGCTGAAGCTACTGCAAGTGGCATACGTGTTAAAATAGGAAGAAGACTAGGGGCAAATTATGTGTAAATGTAGCTTTACAAGTTTCTCTTTTTGTTTTGTGTACACACACACACAAGCTTTCATTTTAAAAGGACATTTTCCTGTTAAATACAATGTAAATAGCAAAGACATTTCTTAGTTTTTGTTTTTCTCTATATATTTTCTGAATAATGTATTTGTTTTATTTATTTAACATAACTTGTTTGATAACACCTACAGTCTAATAGAGGCTTCGATTCACATTACCATGCCACGACCTGTGTGTGCTTATGTCCAGTGAAAGAAGCTCCAGATAGCCAACATGCTGTTGTCCCATATGGCTTCCTCTAGTCGTCTGTCCACCATCCTCATGTCTGCTGGTAAAACTAAACTAAATGCTTAACTGGTCTTGTGAGTCCCATGTAAGCCCTGATACAGGCACCTGTCATTCACCAGGTCAGGACTAGGCTTGTTGGAATCACTGCTGAGTGTCAGCAATTAGTGAGTTAAGAATAATCCATGCCGTCCATCCCGGTAACTCGGAGAAAGGGAGCTCGGTTTGTCTGATGATTTTTGGAAAAAGACTATTTTACATCACATATCATATTTAAGAGCCAAACAGTTATTACAAAGATAAAACTATCAAAGTAACAATACAATTGTTGTTTTGGATTTTAAATACAAATGGAAAAGGGACACTATAGCTGGATGCAAAATTATGTATTTGTGTTCATGTGTATGTGTGAGAGAAAGAGAAAGTGCAAAAGAGAAAATGTATGCACGGGCATGGATGTTTTTGAGTTTTCTGATTGAATTGGACTGTACTTATACAGGATTAGCTTTGTTGATATTGGAGAGTCCCTCTTATATTCCTCGTAAGTCATTATAGACAGAAACTTCATGGCTGAGTCGTAGCAATCATACACTATATAGACAAGACACAATGCAACAGCATGGATTTATAATAGAAAGGAACAGGGAAGTTCGATAGGAATCTGAAGCAAAAGAAAATAATGGAGGAGTGTAGCTGTTCCCTGCTCTAAATCAGTGCTACACAAGACATTAACATTTAAAGCAAACGTGAGGTTTGGAACGTGTGTGCGACATGTATGTAGGCCAGTTTCCATCAACTTGTTTTTGATTTTGTTTTTTAGAGAGAGAGAGAGAGAGAGAGAGAGAGAGAGAGAGAGAGAGAGAGAGAGAGAGAGAGAGAGAGAGGATTAAATCAGAAAGAGAATGAGGAATGCCAGCATAGATGAATAAAGACGTAGACGTAGGAAAAGAGAAATTAACAGCACCTTACAGTACAAATCTTGCAGTTTATTTCTTTAAAAAAAAGTCTGACCACCTGATTAAGTGTGTGTGTGACTTCCTGACCCTAGCCACTATTATCTCCTAACTCACTACAAACTATTTCCGCTGACTCTTACTGTGTGTATGTTTATGTGTTTATTAGTGACTCATGTAACGCTATAGTGAAACAAGGGGTGGGCAGCGTTCTTGGCCTCTAATACTCAGGTGGGTTGATTGTAAATGTGTGTGTGTGTGTGTGTGTGTGTGTGTGTGTGTAGGATATATGTTGTATGTTTCAGTGTATTGTGTGGGTGTGTGAAGAATTTATTTCTCAAGCTTCTGTGTGGGAAAATGCTGTACTGTGTGTGTGTGTCTGTGTGTGTGTGTGTGTGTGTGTGTGTGTGTGTGTGTGTGTGTGTGTGTGTGTGTGTGTGTGTGTGTGTGTGTGTGTGTGTGTGTGTGTGTGTGTGTGTGTGTGTGTGTGTGTGTGTGTGTGAACATTCATTATAAGTTGAAAAAAGAGCCTACTTCTCAGTTCTGTTATATATGGACATATAGTATCAGTTAGTGTTATTCACTTCACCAGAGCCTTTTGCCCTTGGTGTGTACTGTATACTTATCACTGTGTGGACGTTCACGTGTGATAGAGAAGTTGACAGGAAAAGGAACACTGTCATTTTGAGTGTACGGTCCTTCCTCAGATCCCTTTTTTTTTTTTTTGCAGCTGAAAGGAACGCTGAATGAATGAATTGCATCTCTTTATGTGAGTGTGTGCACGCTTGCCTGTGTGCGTGTGCATTTTTATTTTGAAGATCTTTAAGCAAGAAGCACATGTGGGTGTTTTCTGTAAAGTTAGAAAGCGTGTGTGAGCTTTTGCATATGGTCGTAGGAGAGTGTGAAATAACAGGGAAAGTAGGAAACACCGCAACTGTGTGTGTGTGTGTGTGTGTGTGTGTGTGTGTGTGTGTGTGTGTGTGTGTGTGTGTGTGTGTGTGTGTGTGTAATCACACGTGTGCTATATTTGTGTTTGCAAGTTTGTGTAGGTATTAGTGTCTTTTTAACAGCTTGTGAAATATGAGCAAAAGGTAAACAGTACATTTTATTTTAAAGGTTAATTTAGTGGTTTCCAAATTATCTCAATTATTTTTGTGTCAAAATATATTATAAAAATCTTGGCAATTTTTTCTGGAGTCTGGAGGGAATTGTTTAACAAAACAAAACAAATTACACCTATTCAGGGATAGCTAAAACTCAATACAGTACATCAAGCCTTTTAATTAAACAGAACAATTAGATGAATGAATAAAATGTGCAAACTACATGTTTGGTATATTCCTGTGATCAGGTAGGAACTTTGATTTCATCAGGAGTGAATAAAATCACTGTGAAGTATCTGGCAGTTAATAAAAGGACTATATTTCAGCAAACCAATATAGTTCTAACATTACGTAAGGCGGAGGCATCAGATTAATAATTTTTTTTACAATTCAGAGATAAGTAGTCGGTGAGTTCTTCCTCTCTTGTCTATGTCTGTGTGATATACATTATAATCCTGCACATATTCATTTATATTCTGTGTTTTTGTTAATTCACTCAGATATAAGGCATCAGTCCTCTGCTCCTCAAGCAGCTCCTCAACTGACGCTGTCACACACTTCTTAGACAAAGCTTGCATGTGTTTTTTTTGTGTTTGTACCCACCTAAGACACGCTACGTAAGTAAATTAAACATCTTTTCAATTGTCCCCGTAACTTCCTGTATTATCAAAACTATTAAGGGAACAGGCAGAAAAGTGTAAGCGACAAGATGAAGGATGAGACCGTTTTTTTTTATAGTGTCACATGTGTGTTGCATGCAGTGTGTGTGTGTGTGTGTGTGTATGAGACGGAGTAACCAAGCGTCAATCATTGAGTACCGGATATGATGTGTTAGCGCCAAACGCCTGTTGCCATGGCAACAAAGCAAACATCACAGTGATGTAGCCTGTACATAACACAGAATATTCACAAATAGAAATAGCAGTGTGTGTGTGTGTGTGTGTGTGTGTGTGTGTGTGTGTGTGTGTGTGTGTGTGTGTGTGTGTGTGTGTGTGTGTGTGTGTGTGTGTGTGTGTGGGTGCGTGCGTGCGTGCGTGCGTGCGTGCGTGCGTGCTTATGGCACTTTCCAATGAGAGACACAACCAACACGTTATTTGTGGCTCCTCTTTAGTTTGTCTTTGGGTGTTTCACTCAACAAGAAACGAAGCTGGATAATCGGAAGGTTTCCACTAATTATTTAAGCAGCGAGTAAAGTGTTCCAGGTCAAATAGCCTTTATATTTACAACAGCCATTTCCAGTCCTACTACAGTTTTCTTTTATTTGGAAAATTACAACCTTTATTATAAGCATTTATTTAGATACTATTTTACTTTTGTAGCATTCTTGAGTGGCAACTTCCATCAATCTAGCTCTGAATTCAGTCAGGAAAGTGTGCATGGTGTCCTTTTTATAGAGAGGACCTAGAGGACTTTGCTGCTGTAAAGGTCTTAAATGAGTGTTGTGTATTTGTTTGCTTGTATCCAAATCCATGTTTTAACAGAAACACCAGCTTTCTTTTGTATGACCACGCACTGAAACTGCTCGGCATCTCACATACTGTGCTGCATGAGATGTTTCAAAATGACTCATGTCAATATCCCACAGTTAAAAATGACTGAAAGTAAAATTACAATAGTATATTATTAAATGTGCATAATTCTCTATCTCTGTGTTGCTCACACACGCACATGCAGTTTGTGCAACACTGAGAAAACATGTCACACTTACGTAGACATGAATACACTTTTTGCGTGCTGTTATTTTGCACTTGGGTACATATTTTTCTCTGCCTTCTCGTTTTCCCCGGTCTCATTTTATTTATTCTTTCTAAGAAATTGTGACACTTTTACATACAATTTGTTTTAACCCTTTGCTCCATCGCATTGCAGTGTTTTCGCTTCCCCTCCTCTTCACTTTGCTCTCTTCATCCTGGTCTACCCGGATACGGATACCCGGGAATAACATCCCCACTCCCTCCCGCCTCTGCTTTACGTAACTCTTAAAGCCCTGCATATCCTCCCTGGCCATGGCAACAACCACATCTGGATCACACAGCCATCTAGACTGGCACCAAAGCACATATGAAGCCCTCAAGACTTACCACAAAAGTCATATGCAACGATAATCCTTTTTCCTATTGGACAAAGCATACTTTGGGGAGATTCTCAAAATGCATTGATGCAGTGGGACTCAAAAGTCTGAGGTGGCTACAAGACCTTTACTGCATGCAAGTAAAGTTAGACTGATATTCAGATTTGCTTCTTCAGGATCTCAGTTGAACCCACTTTCATTGTTCTCAGGAGATCACAGTTCTCATGTGTTCCTCACATCCCAGTGTTTGGAATGAGAAGATTTTTTATTTAGCTCAGGAATGTCTTTTCTCTCCTTCATCCCACTCTCCTCTCCTCTCCTTGCATCTCTAGCTCCACAGTCTTTGCACTGTTTTTTTGCTGCTGCCCGTCTGTTGGCCATTTATCTGCAGGCTAGTAGTGCCCCCAGATGGTCAAACACATACATTACAAGTTCATTCACACAGTGGATGGAGAGATCTGGGTCGTCAAACACTGGTCTAAAGTTTGTCTGACATGTATTTTCCCCAATGCTAATTCACTGTTGGGAAGAGAGATGCAGTGAATCTGCATGTGTAGCCACACAGTGGAAAGTGTGTTTTGTGGGTGATGAGCCTATTCAATTCCCAGTGATTATCATTTTATTCTTCTCAATACTCAGCAGTACAGTCTTACCTTTGCAACATTGAACGAAATAAGGAGTAGAATTCAGTTTTGTTTATACTTTAACTGAAGCTAGAACTAAGCCATGATCGAGTCCAGTGTCCTAAAAGTAATCTCCAGTTTGCGTCCCACAAAGCCATCCCTCTGGGTGTCCATAAGCCATGTAAAAAATAATTGGTTAACTTTATTTTGATGCAAAAGATGGTGATGGTCAGTGGCAGATTGGTGACCACGAGCGACACAGGGTCCTGTGCCCAACATAGCTGTTGCCATGGTAACTGCAAAGGACTGGTGGATTGAGTTATAATTGGACGGAGCAAAATGGTGGGTTGTGGGAGGGAGAGAGACAGAGCACAGGGGTGGAAGATGAATTAAGGGATGAGAGAGATGGGATGGGAGGGTGAGCAAAGGCAGTGCTCCACCTGCACGGTGCCAGTGTAGGTAAAGAGGAGGAGGAAAAGTTTCTTGTGTGAGGTCACGTGGCGTTTGACTAATGTAATTGGGAGGTAGAGACATGCATACATACGCACATTAAAAGCATGATGTCTGTAAGAGGAGACAACCACTGAAAGCCGCTGAACACCTACACAGATATTGCACTGCCAGCATGGCAGCAGGCAGAGATAGTAAAGCTCAGCTGAGGGGGAATTTCTCTTCTACTGTTTTTTCATAACCTTCTCTCTCTTACTCTTGTCGGTCTTCACCGCTTATCTCTTTTATATATGACTAAGTCCTTGAATTCTCTCTCATCTCACGTCTACCTCACCTTCTCTGTGCAGCTTTACATGCATGCAGTCAACAGATTTTCTTAATTTACATCTTTTGTGCTTAAATAGCTAAAAGCTAAATAGCAAAAATATGTTGTACAAAATTATCTATAAAGTGACAAAAGTGTGACTTTTACACAAATGTTTTTTGCAGTATTTTGTAGATTTTAGGTGTATTCAAGCCAGGCTAAAGGAAAAACCTGATAACTCTGCTCTGAATAATTGGTCAGATGAAGTTCATTAACAAGGGCTTGTAATGTTTGCCCTGGGTTGTAACCACTGAGCAGCCACAGTAATCCCTCATCTCCACCGTGCCCTCTTTCACCCTCTTTTTTTCCTTTCACTCACACAGTCAAGCTGTCCAACTCCCTCTGCTTAGCACATTGTGTTCACTGGGTTGACTTCTTAAAAGCTTGGTGCAGTTGATAAGCCTTAATCTCTTATTTTCTGTATCTGTTTGTCTCTTCTAATGCCTATTAGTTTAGCCCTGTCTGGAAACCCCCAGTCTTAAAAGAAGTACAGACGGGCTCCCCATATTTTTACATGACGCAAGATGCTTTACTGATGCTAATGGCCTGACAAGATACAGCAGAAGGAGCCTAGGTACACTGTAAATGTGCTCCTTGTTGTTTAAGATGTTAGAATATTACTTATCTTGTCATGTACGGTACGTATAGTAGCACGTTTAATTTAGATTTCTCAGTGTTTGTTTGTTTTTTTATTAGAGAAGTAAAACCCAGGCCTGAGAGGGTTAAATCTTTTACAACTGAGGAATGCAACTTCAAGTGGCTCTCACAAACTTATTGGTCAGTTACTGAGCTCCTGATGGGCTGTCTGACTAGTAGTGGTAATTAATCAGTGGTTCCTCACAGTTTTTAATTTATCTTATGGATAAATGAGCTAAGCTACCGGTAAGCATGGCTTCTTGACTCATACAGCATGATGGAAAACTATATCATGCATACAAGTCTACTTCCTTTCTGCCATAGCTGTGTTATATCTAAATAATATAGGTATCTTTAAATGATTTCCCTTTGTCTCCCTTTGCCTCTCCCATCTCTGGCCCCCCACACCCTTCCTCCTTTTAAGAGAAGTTCTGTTTTCACAAGTTGTTTTCTCTCCACCCACCCACCCTCCTCCTCCATGTCTCCCTCCCTGCCTCTTCTGCTGAAAATGACTCCAGTCTATTTTTACCCTCTGGTCCTCTCCACCCATTTTCCCTTTCTATCTAACCACCCCTACTCTCCTGTTTTCAATTCTCTTCTTCTCTTTCTTTCTCCCTCTGTCCCGTTGATTGTTGCATCAGAACATTTAAAATTCTGTCTGGAGGAGGCACATTTGCATGATGGAGAGATGGAAAAAATGTTTGGGGATTTAAAAGGGCTTTTTATGGTGGAAAATTACTAATAATCACTTGCCTCTCCACTGTTAGCTGCATTCCTAAAAGCTAAGTAGCATTACCAGAGAAAGGGTTTATAATCCATCTCAAAAGTGAATATTGCTGATTTATAATACAGTCAGCATTTATGTTTACATGGAATAACTTTAGAAAAAAAAATAAAGCACCGAATGACCCTGCATACTCATATAGGTGTAATGGGCGTGAATGTGCATGGTCATCTTGACCCCCCCCAGAGCCCTCATCAGCATCCACCCCCGTGCAGATTGCATAAAAAGACCAAAAGCAGCGTGGAAAGTAGATAGCTCACCAGCGCCTTCCTGCAACGGATGGTCTTTATGGGTATTGAAGCAATAATAGAGCGCTTGTAAAAGGGAGGGATCGTGTCTAACTTCTGTTAGGCCATTGGTTGGCCTACATCTTGAGTGTCGTCTTTTGATTGGTGGTTTCACGCATCCGTCAAGGTTTACTACGACTCCACTTGCACCAATGACATGACCGTGGGGTGGGCTTACTGAAAGAAACATAAAAATACAATTTTTTGATTAATCACTTGAACGCCAGCAAGTGTTTATATATAGACACAATAAAACTATATGATGTTTATTTATTTATTGCTGTATATTTAAGATAAGTGCAGTTAATGTGGCTAGAGGAGCAGTTGGTCATAAAGCCGAGTGAAATTTGCATATGACTGGCATTCCAGTGCACACTCCGACCAATCAGGGTTTGCGGCGGGCAGATGACAGGTGGCTGCATTGGCCAATAAACAATTGGAATACGCCGAGGAGGGCGGGACAAGGCTGGGCGAGGTTGACAGGACGGGAAGAGGAGGGGGCGAGTGCAGGGGGGAGAAACAAGCAGCCTAGCTTACAACAAGAGGAAGAGGGAGGGAAAGAGAAAGAAAGGACCAAGGCTTGCGCGCGCGAGAGAGAGAGAGAGAAAGAGAGGGAGGGAAACGAGACAAAAATAAGGGAGTAAACTCGGGCTGGGGGCTGTGGAGATGATATACAAGCACTTTTCTGGACCAAAACAACACTCGTGACATCAAGTATTAACTGAACTGGACGGTGTGCGCACCGATGTCGTCCCTACGAAGTGGCTAGCTAACCTGCTGCAGACGGACGGATCTCACCAAAGGCTTTAACCTAACGTTGCTGTATCGCTTTTTGTAAAGCCCCCCGTCGGGTTCAGGTCCAGTATTCGGGCATCTTCTACCAGCCACTCGTTTGCTGCTTTGTGGAGGAAAATAACTGCGATTCATCCCCATTTTTTGTCCTCGCCGACTGGAGTCAGGAGTCCTCACCGTGGTCGCTTTTATCGCTGTGTTGTAGACTCATCAGTTGCTAGCTAACGTCAGGTCTGTGGCCAGATTGGCCAGGTAGGATATGGGCTGGTCGATTAGAGACTATAAAGTGACCAGTTAAGAGCTTGGAGTAGAGACGGTAGTGTTTGGTAGCTTTCTTGATAATCAAACTGATTTATAGTGGGCTTGTAAACACTGGGTGATGGATGAATGCACCAGATTTACAGTCAACGAAATCTGCTAATGCCCAGTAAACAAGGATAACCCGAAGTTGATCGCTATCGTTTTATAGGCGATTTCGGATATTGGCAGGCGTTAACCGAACTGTCAGGTTAAAACAGGTGCATAGTACAATTCTGAGAGCAGGTTATAGGAAAAACAAATTAGTTAGTATTTGGTGTAATGCACTTGTCAGACAGTGCTCGCAGGATTATTTTGGCAGCCAGTACCTGTTATTACGCATTCGTAGTTGAGACATGAGAACAATTGCGTTTCTTTTGCCTCTGTCTGTGCGGCGTGTGCACGACCAGGGGCGTTCCCGAGAGGTTGGTCCAATTTGGAGCGGTGCGCTTGAGGCTCCGGTTGTTACAAAAGGCAGCTAAATTGGCGTCTCTGTTGGTTTATCATATGAATCAGAAAGTATTGAAGGTGTGTAAGTAAACAATGGACACTTGGACAACAAGCAGTTTCTTTCGCAGCTCTTCCAAGTTAAACTAATCACCTTAGCTTTGATCGCCCCAATTTGCTTGTTGCAGTGTTGTTTTGTCTGATCGATACAAAACCCTCTTACAGCAGCCCCTTAGCGGTTTCAGTCGGGGGCTTTGCTTCTTAATAGCTGCCAAGCCCATCTGTATGCAGTTGTATTGTAGCGCAGAGCAAGGCTTGACATGGCCCAGAAAGACTGCGTAGTTTTCGGGCGGATGTTAAAATCCAGGCCGTGGATGGGCTAGAGGCCTTGATAACCCCTTCGAGACCAAGCTGCTGGAGTAATGTAAACAAACAGGGAGAGAGGGCATCGGGGGTAATTAGACCAAAGGGAGGAGGATCTTGCCTTCGATCACACTCGTTTCAGTGGATCGTCAATACACTGTTGCATTCTTACAAATGTAACCTAAGTATTGTATCGTTTATAGTACATTTTGTCCACTGATGTTTAAGTGTTACACGTGCGTTATTAGATTGCGGCATTATGCTATACGGAGAGATGGACTCTACTTGACAGACACATTTAATTTTTACTCGCATTGGAACTAAAACGGTATCCCTCTCCAGGCCAAATCTTAAAATCCCCTTGATGCAGGTTGATGATGCAGTAATTGTTGTGAGTGATGACCGCAACCTGTAGGGATGAAACGGATACAGACACATTTGAGCACCTGTGGTCATCTGTAAGCTTCCCAGCAATATCAGCTCGAGATTTGGGATTTAAGATGTTTCTTTACCTGGATTTCTGTGTGTTGTAGAAGAGTGATTTTAAAAGAACATATTATTTTTGCTGCGAGAAACATCAAGGATTTCATTCAACAATGTTCTCATCAGAGAATCCTCAGTATCTCCGCCAAGGATTAAGCATGTTTGGTTAGTCCATGTCACTTACCTTACTGTTTATATGGGAATATAGTATCCTTTATGCCAGATCTGTTCCATACAGCAACATTTCATTATTGTTTACTTGTAGCATAATGCAACAAAAGTGTTAATTATTAATATTGAACAGAACCTATTTTAGAAGGCGACCGATACATTCAGATTTTGTTCCTTTTAAACTTTTTGGGAGAATCTTCCTCAATAAAAGATTTTTTTTTCCCCAAAGATGGAAATAGGGATAATATTTTACAGTCCTCCTACAGCCTCTTGCTTATTTATGGGGGTTCAGAGTGTACCAGCTTGTTATCCATCCAGCCTGTTATTTAGAACAGAGAGTCCTTTTGTACATCTGCTGTTGTTGGAGGGATTTAACCAGTTAAGTGGCTGGAGGTGGGCTACTGTGGCAGTACTGATATTCTCTGTAGTTCTCAAAGTACTGCTAATTGTTGTGTTCTGCCAGGTAGTTAATTGCATTCACCTAGTATCCCAGATACTAACCAGTCGCTTACTAGATGGCTAAAATAAAAGCCAGTAGTGCTGTGCATCCAAAGGAGCTGCTGTCAAAGCAGTGAGCTTTAGTCTTACCCTGATTTTTAGTGAATTTATTTGTGGTTTGTGTCTCATTGCAAACACATTTTAAGAAATAATTAGAGTTTGTGATTGGAGTAGTAATGCATTTCTGGTGGGAGTGTTACACCGCAGGCCCTCAGCATGTAAATCTGAATGTAAAAAGGCCTGGTTCTTTTGAAAGGAGGGAAGCATTTTATAAAGCTCTTGACATCAGATGGTGTTGGTTGTAATGAACAATGCTGTTTTCCTCTGCAGTGTGGACCAATGTAGAGCCCCGGTCAGTTCCAGTCTTCCCCTGGCATTCATTGGTCCCTTTCCTGGCACCCACCCAATCAGATGCTTCTTCTCAGCCAGGAGAGGGCCAGAACCCAGTCAACCATCCCCAAGCAGCCAGTCTGAAGACAGGTACTACTGAATACATTTATTTTTTGACCTAATAACTGTAGAACATGTGTTATCACCAGTTTCACGTAATTTTCCTTGGGTTTCAATACTGTTTGTAATCCCATATATTGTTTACTTTGCCCTGAACAAGTTTGTATCTTTTTTGTTGTTCTTCCTCAGAGTTTCATGGGGTTGCAGCACAGTCACAGGAGCCTGCAGAGGCACCTCCCATTTTAGAGAGAGGTCCTCCGTCCCGGCCTCCCCCCTCATCTGATGAGCCGCCTCCAGAGAAGGAGAAAGGAGATGCAGAGAGGGAGAGGCCTGACAGTGAGACAGAGAGTGACGTGGATGACCCGTAAGTGCAGGTTTTTTAATAGGGATTTTATGTGCAAAGCTTTAAGGTTACATGAACACATAAAGTTAAACACTGCACATATACTTCTGTCAGTGTCTGTATATAAAAGTGGTTATGTATTTGTCCGAGTCAGCCTTCACAGTAATTTTCTCCGTGGTACTGTGTACCCACACAACAAGTATGGGAGTGTGATATTTTCTGTATCCTCGTGCTAATTTGGGCAGAAGAGCTCAATACCAGAACAAAGCAGATGGGAACAAAAGCATTCCATCTCTGGGCTCTATCACTATATGAAAGGCAGTGGCCAGGCTGTCAGCCATTGAAATGGTTGAGTTATCTGCTGAATCTGCTGATGTATCTCATGGTAGATGAACTACTTGTGCTCTGCGTCTACATCTGATAGACTTACAGTTTTAAGATAAATAATACTAGTTACAAAGTAGAACATTTCCCAGTTTTAAATATTAAAGAGTAAGTAAGTATTAAGTGTAAGCTTGCATGTGTGTATTATCCCCAATGAAAATATCTAATAAAGATTACAAACAGAGGGTGGTTTGTGTCTCCTTTCAGTTTCCTCCCAGGAGTTGTGCCAGAGCAGCCCCTCTCTACATCACCAGTAAAGAGACGCACTCAGTCCCTCAGCGCGCTGCCCAAAGATGGAGATAAGAGCAGCCCTGGAAAGGTAGTCTTTTCACTGCTCCCATCGTCAATATCAAAATTCTCAATGTTCTTTTTACTGAAATATGTAATATCTCTCTATCTTTCTTGCTCACTCTTTCAGAGGGAGAAGGACCACATCCGGCGACCAATGAATGCATTTATGATTTTTAGTAAGCGCCATCGCGCATTGGTGCACCAGCGGCACCCAAACCAGGACAACAGGACAGTCAGCAAGATTCTTGGAGAGTGGTGGTATGCTCTGGGACCTAAGGAGAAACAAAAGTACCATGATTTGGCCTTCCAGGTACACCGATGCATTTACAGACAAAAAAAAACTTTAAGATTATACAACTTAATGCTTCTGTGCTAACCTATAGTACATAAACTATATTTTTGTTTTGTTTTTCACTAACTCCCTCCTTCTTATCCCTTCTCCTGTTCCCAGGTGAAAGAGGCCCACTTTAAGGCCCACCCAGACTGGAAGTGGTGCAACAAAGACAGGAAGAAGTCCAGCTCTGAGGGCCGTGGGGTACCAGGGGGCAAAGACATCAGAGAGAGGAGCATGTCTGAGTCCACAGGTTGGTTTCACTCAGCACTCAGAATATAAAACATACACATGTATATATTCCTAGCATGTCGTTAACAGTATTCTTATAATTTTCAGTCTTTTTTTTAACAGTTTTCTTTTTGCCCCCCTGATAGAACCACATTCTGTGGAGCTGAAGGGGGTCGGTCCAGGACTGGTGGGCGTATCTGAAAGAAGCACAGGAAAAGGTCATGTGGGCCAGCTTACCCGTCCCCGAGCCTTCTCTCAAAGTGCCATGCACAGCCTGGAGCGGAGTGATAGAGGCAATACACAGGCCCTGGCAGAACTGGCCCAGGTAAGAGAGGAGCACAGCTCATAGACCTGAAAAGTTGATTTCGTAATATGCAACTTTGCACATATGTATAAATTGGAGACCATTATCACTGCATGAGCCATAAACAATGTTCTACTGCTGTTTTTGTAAACATGACTTGAATAAAGCTAGTTTTTTTTTTCTTCCCATTGAGTCACTTTAACAGAAATGGTTTTCTCTAACAGAATTGCTTTTTTACGAGGATTTTTCTATGATAAAAGGGCATCTTTCACACTTAATGCACATAAAATACACAGAAGACTGATTGCCACATCTGGAATATACTAATTATTAAACATTAAGAAGAAATCACTTGTTTTAAAACCATCTCTGCTTCAGGGTCACTTACTTTTTTTTCTCTCAGATGTGTGGGGACAGTGGCAGTCAGTTTTCGAGTCATGCCCCACCCCTGTCACAGTCCCAGAGGGGGGTCAGCGAGGACATGACCAGTGACGAGGAGCGCATGGTCATCTGTGAGGAGGAGGGAGATGACGATGTCATTGGTGAGAAATCAGACCTACTCTGCTCATAAAACCAAATGTTAGAATAGATTTAAGTGTTAGTACACTGTTTCCTGTGTTACTGACCCACTTGGTACATTTCCGACAACTGCATGTGGATTTGTTATTCAATGGTACAATAAGATTATATATAGCTCATGATGTTGCTAAATTGTGTCCAGTTTTTGACCACTTCCATGTTTTGATTTTAAAGATCTGGTGGCATTGAGAGCTGATTCAGACATTAAGCACAGTTGATTGGATTATAAATTGCAAGGATTGTCAAGTGTGTAGCTGTAGTGCATTTTTTCTTTTCCACAGAGGACCCTTATCCTAGCAGTTCCATAGACCTCAAGTGTAAGGAGCGGGTGACTGACAGCGATAGTGAGAACGGTTCTGGAGACGAAAGTGATCGGAAGGTAACCGTCTTGAACAATCATTTTTCTCCTGTTACTGAGATTTTCAGTGTATCTTGTCATTTTAAAGTATTTGCCCTCAATTACTGTATATCCATGTTACCTCAAGATAATTGTCTCTATCTTTCTTTTCAGAGAGTTTTTGCTCCAGTCATTTGCTCCTCTGCATTATCATCTTCCTCACACCATACCCCTCATGGTAGGAGTGTCTCACTGTCCTCTTACCCCAGCAGCAAGCGTTATGATGAGGGGAGATCAGGAGGGGGAGGGTTTTCAGATCACAGGAGGAAGGATAGAGGAGAGGGAGAGGGGGGAGGAGAAGTGCAAGCCACATCGCTCTCCCTCACTTCTGGCCATTCAGTCATCTCCACTTCTCCAGCTGGAGGGCATCCTTCCTCATCAGTAGGTTCACTGGGGGGGAACCCACTCCTGGGCATTGGCGCTGTAAGGGTGGCCTCTACGGTGGTGACCAATGTAATGCGTCCTGTTATCAGCACACCACTCCCCATCGCCAGCAAACCCAGAGATGGAGGCACATCATCTAGCCCGCATCCGCCAGAGAGGAAGTCCTTGACTCCCCATCAGCAGCCACAATTTCTGATTGGCTCAGGATCAGGAAGCGGGGTCCAAGCCCCAGGTGGTGGGTACTACTCTTCATCATCACCTAATCCTTTAGGTGCAGGCGTGGGCCCTGGTGGTGTAGTGACTAATTTGGTGTTAGGAGGAACTCTGTCTGCTCATCCTGCTGTACAGCTCATCACCCCTTCCCACCACCCTCAGCCCTGCCAGCAGCAGGCCTTTTCCTCCTCCGCTGTTTCAGTACCGCATAGCCAAACCAACGGGCCACTGCCTCTGTCCCTGCTTCATCCCCAGTTCCTTCCTGCCTCTTCCCTAGCATCCCCTGGGGGTAAGGCCATCACACAAGTTCAGTACATCCTGCCCACCCTACCTGCTAATCCCAAGAGTCCACCTCAGCAGCTCAGCCAGCCAACCAGTATCTTCAACTTGCCCACAGCTCCACCCACACACATGTCCCTGGCCAATGGAAAGCAGCAGGGGACAAGTTCACTGACAGGCTATACGTCCAGCTCAGCAGTGGGGGTGGTTAGCCCGGGAACTAGAGGTGAGTTTTAAAACTGCAGTCATCTCAGTAATTGAGTAGAGTCAAGGCAAGGTGCATATAGCATATTATTCATTGGCTACTCCTAATACAAAGCCCTTTCTCCCTTTCTTTTTCTGTGCCTCAGTGCAAACACAGTCTCCAGTGCTCCAGGGCAAAATGCTTGTTCCCATGGCAACAGTACGGACAGCACCAGCCCCTGCCCAGCAGTTTCCCATTGTGGCTCCACCTCTTCCGGTCCAGAACGGTGCTCAGACAGGAAGCAAGGTCAGTAAGCACTTCACTGGAGACACTGAAATGAATACTTTGTAAATTGTGTCAATTTTTTTCAGTAACAAATCATAAGCTCACCACATACATCGGCCCCCATTTACACATTTGTATTTATCATATTCCTTACTTTATGACTTTCTTTTTGCATGCCAGATCATCCAGATAGCTCCCATGCCTGTGGTCCAGTCCCAGCTGCCTCAAGGTGGAGCAGTCCACCCTGCCAGCCCCTTCCCTGTAACAGTTGGCACAGCTGCTGTGGTGGCTCCAGGATCAGCCCCCTCCCAGGCTGTACTCCTGCCACCAGCTCCTACCAGGTAGAAAATAACAAACTACGATGAAAAAATGAATATGGATCCTATACCTCTTGAAACTACAACACCCCACACTCACGCTTTTCGTTCCACACCAGGGCAAGCTATATACACATACCATAACAGGAATACTATGTCAAACAACTGTTTCAATAACTCTAGGCTTATAGTTTGTACTAAAGTGGTAAACGTCACCACTTAGGTGCACCAGAATAAACAAAACTAAGAGTGCATATTAGTTTTCAGCCCAACAGTTATTCTAAACTGACTGTAAAATGCTTTTCTGTAATTGCCTGCCAAGCACCCTTTTTATTTTCATAAGACTAAATCCACCCACCTGGCACTGAAAGAAGTCTATATCAAGGCTCTTTCAGACATGCACTTCACCTTGTAAATGTATCACTTAAGCATGTGGCTATCATGTTTGCATAAGTATTTAGAGTTTATCAGAACACAAAATGTTATGATCTAAATGCCTGACTTGCTACTGCCCTAAGATAGCTGTGTAATCAATTTTAACCGTCAGCCCAATTATCATTTCTAATGCGCAAGGAAATTAAATCTGTTTAATAAACCGTTTTATGAACTAAATACTGTACACGAGCCAATTTTAAGATGGGAAGAGAGGTTCTCTTCTCATTTCAGGGAATCATTTTTTTTTTATACTGAGAAGTTATTTTCTATTCCATTGCAAGACAACAAAGCAAAAAAATGTGTCTCGGAAAGTCCCATTGGTCAGATTACCAGCCTGTTTGCCCTAAACGGCTTCTTTCCTTCCAGCTGCCTAAATGATGAAAATCCAGCAAAATGCTGGATTTTAGATTAGAGAACAAACTGAACTTAAATATGTTCTCTATTTTCTTTTCTACAAACTTAACTAGAACAGGGTGGGTGCTGTCAGCATGTGTTATTTATGTGCGTTATTCTGTATATTAAAGCGCTGTATCTCTCTCCAAGTAACACTCACTCTATTATGGAGAGATCTGTGTTTGAAAGCCCAAAAGCTATTTCTTTAACAAATAGATGAACCTAACAATGTTACAGATCAAATGTCTAAAAGGGGCTATAAACAAATTATGTGCCAGTAAAGCTTGACTCAGCTCTGGCGAACAGGCACCCATTTATGAACATATGCACTTACCCTGGGCTAATCTCAGTAGTGGCTCCATTATTCCTTGAAAGGATTTACATAGAGTAGAGCTACAGAAAAAATGTGGATGAGGCGTGCTGTTTGCATGTCCTGTGTACATGCTTAGAATAAATATTTTAAAAAAGGAGTTCCAACACATGGGCAAACATTCAAAAAGATGGACCAGCTTTGACCATTATTGGTGCTGTGCTTTCTTTTTTCAGAATATACTAATTTTGTAGTTATTAAATGGAAGACAGCAAGCCATTAATGGGACTTGCAGTGATTCTGAAAAAAAACTAAAACACCCTCCATAAAACAAGTAAACATCACTTAACCAAAGATAAATCCCTTGGAATAATCTTGGACTTGGAAATTGGGTGACCATTGCACAGAAATTGTGTACTTACCCCAAAAATGGAATCAAAATGAGCGTTTACATGACAATTTTCAACCATTGGACAGATGATCAAAGGTGTATTCAACAATGTTATTGTGGTTATTGGTGGGATAAAAAGCTCCATATAAACACAGATAATCCTCTAAAGAAGCCTTTCCATATTACTGTTGGTGTTCTTTAAGTTACTTTAAATCTTTTTCTAATCTCTTGTAGTTTATGGATTTAATTAACTACAGTTACATTATACTGTAGTACTTGATAAATTATACTTTATATAAAGAAGTTGAATTGTTTGTTATGGCAGGGATGTCCAGATTTCTCAAAGAATAGCGAGCAGACAATACGAGAAACAAAAACTCCAGCAGGGGTGCAACTGTAGCAGTGCAGCTCTATTCTGGATGTGTTAGTCATGCTGCTGGTGGCCCAAGTTGCCTCTGCCACCCCCACACTACCTCTCAGCTCCTAACACACACACACACACACACACACACACACACACACACACACCACACACACACATATAGCACTAGTCATCGAGTGCTGCTTGCTGTGATGTACACTCACCCAGTGACCCTCACTGCAGCACTTATTTTTTTGTCTTCCTCTTTCCTTGTAATCATGTCTCTGTTCCTCTTATTCCTCCTCTGGCTCTTTATGTAAGGAATAATGTAGAGCAAGGCGGTTGTTATAGCGAATACAATCATCAATGATCAGGACCCCGACGCGAAGCTGAGCTGGACGTTTATGTCCTCACTCATCTCGTTTCCTTTTTGCAGAGCCGCTGCATGTTGACACACCTGTAAGTTAACGTTAAACAAGTTGCAATGTAAGCTAACTAATTAGCGTTGTTGTCCCTACGGCTGTTACTGCGTAGCTAGCGATCATAGACGGTATAGAAAGATACTAGCAATAGACGCTCATCAGATCTGCTGTCACAGAAGTTGCTCCACGTTTCCCCACTTTTTGCCACAGCTGATAGGCTAAATTATCCGGACTTCTTTCAGCGGATTGATTGATAGCTGTCCTCCAGAGTGAACAGAACTGCGTCCGTGGCAACGCTCTGCTTTTGCATGGCAACGGTGTTTTATCCTTAGCAGCGGTCTGTTATCAAGAAATAACAGACCGCATTCTACAACACCTTCTGTCACCTTTCTTGACATTTTCGTCTTCTCCTGTGCCGTCTTCATTTGTATTCCTCCTATTTCTCTCCTCTAATCCCCTCTTCCTTTTTCTGTACCTTCCGTCCAGGATCACCTATGTCCAGTCCACTCCAGGGGTCCCATCCACTCTGCCTCTGGTCTCCACGACAACCGGTGCTTCCGCCACCCAGCAAGCCCTGCCGGTGACTGGATCTGCATATGTTCCATCGCCCCTGGCAACGCTTGGGTTCACAGCCATCGCACCCCCTGGACAGACGCTAGTTCAGCCACTGATTGCGGGTCAGTGTTGTGGAGAGCTCATTGGTTCTGTTCTTTTATAAGTATTGTGAAATGAGCTATATGAACTACAACAGCAGTAGGAAAATGTTGCGGTAGGCCCCTTGGACAAATGTTAAAGTTTTCCATTTCATAGCTTATATTAAAACGTTTACATGTTCTTTTTATAACTCTACTGTGGACAACAATGTAAATGCAAGGCTCATTTAAAGCTCAATAAATATAACCTAATAACATCAAATACTGCGCCAACACAAAGCGAGGCATCCAAACCACAGATACCATAGCAGTGCAGTGTTTTCCACGGATAAGAAAGCAATTTATGGCGGGGGAGGGGGGTGTCATCACCCCGTATACTTATTTTCGTAACAATCAGGTATCAAAAACTGAGGAGGACACGCTGTTGGATGTTGTCCTCCTCTCCTACTTCAATGTTTAACGAATCTAGCTCTTTCCAGTGTTTCCTTTTAGGATTTTTTTTTTAGCAGTGGGGGCAGGGCCAAACACATCTCCTCTGAGCGAGGGCGTTGAGCAATCGCTATTATATTGAATCAACAGCCACGTGCAATTTAGCTATCAGGTGAAGAATACAAACAATGAAAATCAGTTCTCAAGGATGTACACGCACAATCTCAACTGGCTTATCATCCGGACTAGGGCTGCTCCCTCTTAGTCGATTAATCGGTCGTTTTGGTCTTAGTCAACTTAGATTTCTTTAGTCGATTAGTCATGTTTTATGCTTTTTTTTTATGCTGAATGACTTATTTCCAAGAAACGTACAAGCACATCTCTGGTAAACCCAAGAATTAAAGTGGTGCTTTTACAAACTCAGATTTACAGATCTGTCGATTAAATCAACTAATAATAATAAAAATAATAATAACGAAACGCAATGTGCGGCAGCCGGTGTTGATAGTGCGGCGCACCGCCACACATTAGTCTATGTGTGGGAAAGACTGGCAGTGTCCAAAAGAAAGTTCATAGTATTCATACTGCATCCTGAATTTATACAGTGTATATACTGCAAACTAATCGTCATAGTACATACTTTACCATTTTATACTAACAGGATTTATGTGGGGCGTCAATCAAACTGTGACTTTTGGAACGCCAATGCCATTAAACATCACAAATAAACTTAATACTTAATCTTCTTTCTTCCAAGATCTTTCACCACCATCTGCAATTTGTGCTGTGAGCAGCTTCTCCATTTGCTGCATCATGGGAGAATAGTGTCCACAACAGCACTACTGTATATACTGTACATACTCAATACTGTACCCTATGAATTCAAACCTATTCAAATACCACGACTTTGGCCTGTTTGACCAAAACAGATTTGTTTCATTCAACCATAATCAAAGTTGGCCAGTGTTTATCATGGGTGGATAAACTATCAATTACATCTCCAGTCTCGTAGTGTAACACAGAACATATATTTTAATAAATGAGTAATTCTTTGCCAAATGAGTATTAACGAAGGCTGCTTGAACTCCAAGAATCTTCCCTCGGATACAATTCAAAAAAAGTTAAATACCTCAAATTAATTCTTACATGAAATAAAATGAATAAACAAACAAATGAGTGTTTCCATTGCGCCTGTAAAACATTTGACGTCCAATGATGATTGCTGAAACAACTGGCCCATACTTTTAACTTGCTTGTTTAATTGCTGACACCTGAACTACAATATCCAAATTTTTCTCTCAAAATCTTTGGTGGTCCGTTGTTGATGTGGTGTAGACAGGGCTCCAGACTAACTTTTTTCACTAGGAGCACAGTGGCTCCCAACTGAAAATTTTAGGAGCACAACCAGAAAATTTAGGGGCACACACCGTAAATCAACATGCTAACCAAATATTCACATTTCTACTAATTTCCACTGTATTACTAATAAATAATTTGATAATAGATGCAGAAATTACAATGTGCAGTTTCAAATTCAGTGTCACTTTTGAAGTAACATAGAAGCTAAACTGACAGCCCTATTGCTGTCATGTCAGTAAAAAAAAAATATATATAATTTTTTTTGCCTGTTTTATTTTCATCATGACCGTTTTTAATTGCTCTTTAATGTTTCATGTAAAGCACTTTGAATTGCCTTGTTGCTGAAAGGTGCTGTAGAAATAAAGTTGCCTTGCCTTACAACCTTAACCTGTCAGTCAGTCACCAGGGCATAGAAACCACTGTTGTGCCTGCTGGTTGTCTCAGAGGAAGTGTAACGTCAACAGCACCGTGACCGCTTTCGGCTCGCCATTAATATCATATCGCAGCAAACGCTGTATGCGTGAAGTTAAGAAAAACTGTAACCACACTTGAAACCACTTTATCGGCATTTCTGAGACTTCAACAAAACTGCAGAGCCGATGTAGTTTGCATCGTCTGCAGCTCTGCGTGTGTGTTTGTGTCAGAGCGCTGCTCTCTGTCAATTTTCAGAGAAGACGATGAGCTTGCGCTTACATGCTCTCAGGTGCCGAAATTTAAACGTTTAACGTAAAAAAAAAAGGGGGGCAAATTTACTGGTCACACATGTGCGACTGGATGTAAAATTCAGTCTTACACTCTCAAATTTGGGTCGCAAAATGCAACCATTTCGTCGCAGTCTGGAGCCCTGGGTGTAGGACTAGTTAAATACCTCACCATGTGTAAAAGCACATTCACAAAATCAAATCTGGACAAGCAGGTGGCAAGGAGGACTGAAGCACTGATTTGTTATATTAATCTGCAACAAAGAAGCAATATGGACATTTATTGATGTGAACATGTTATAGATTATCACTGTACTGAAAATAAAAAGAACATTTGACCTCTTGGGTCTCCTGTTTCCTTCATCCAGGTCAGCCACCGCTCCTAGCCACAGCTCAGTCTCCACAGCCCTCCATCTCAGCCCCTGCCTCAGCCTCCGGGGGCCAGATAGTCACCGCCATCTACCCTCCTTCACCTAGCGTCACCATGGCAACAGGTGTGGTCTCCATGACAGCAGTACCCCCCAGCGTGGTCTACTCCGTCTCTAGCCCTTCCAGCACTTCCCCACACATCCTGTCCAAATACACAGCAACCCCCACTACAATCACGCATCCACATCCGCAGCCCCATCTGGACAGACAGGCAGACAGGTACCTGCCTCCGGACAGACCTGCAGATCGACAAACTGACAGACAGGCTGAGAGGCAGACAGAACTGCCGACCCATTCGGACAGACCTCTGGAGAGGCAGGCCTCCACCAATAGCAGCTCAGTGGCTCCTCCCAGTGGCTCAGCTGTGTCCATAAGGCCCTGCAGTCCTCCACTTCACATCCAAACGCCTGGTAGGGATGCATGTATTGTTTTTACAACACTTGATTTGATTTGTAGGGAGTTCATTTAACAATATTATATTTTAACTTGTCTTCATCTTTGTGTTTTGCAGGCAGTACACCAGGTACACCCAAACTAACCCAGCTTCCAGTCAGGACCCCTCAGAAGGTGAAGGCAACAGTGGCGAACATCCCCGTAGGCAGCTATGAAGGAGGAGGCCGAGGAAAAGAGAGAGAAAGGGAAAAGGAGAGGGAGAGAGAAAGGGAGAGAGAAGCTGCAGCCACTAGCCGCTTCTCCTTTGATCCTGAGCTTGCAGGGCAGACAGGGTCTCCATCAACTCATCCTGCTGAGGAGCTGCCGTCTGCTGACAGAACCCTGGAGGGCTCCAGTGTTCCTGACTCCTCTGACACACAACACAGAGAAAGCACAAGCACCAAAGAGGTGAGAGGAACATCACGTACTGACTTTCAGCTCTAACATAATGAGGCAAATGTGCCCAGTTGTTGTCGACGTGCTACATCATTTGTGATTTTGTATAAAAAAACTTGAATTGAACTTTCTGTGCAGACTGGATGGAGAGATTCCCTCCCCTCCTCACCTCTCCCCCCTCCATCAGCCACGGAACCCAGCCTGCCACCCCCACAGACTGACAAAGATGGTCCTACACCCAAAAAAGTCAAAGCCCGCCCACCACCACTTAAGAAGACTTTTGACTCGGTGGACAAGTGAGTTAACAACTTTATGAATCTTGTGTGCAAGGTTGCAGAAATGATTTATGGACGGTGTATATATACTGTATATTGTGTGTGTGTGCGTGTTGGTCTGGCAGGGTGCTGTCAGAAGTGTATTTTGAGGAGCGCTTTGCCGAGCTGCCAGAGTTTCGGCCTGAAGAGGTTTTGCCTTCACCCACCCTGCAGAGTCTGGCCACTTCACCCCGCGCCATTCTGGGCAGCTACCGTCGCAAGAGGAAGAACTCTACAGGTTTCACTCACATGATACTCTGATTTCATAACACTCGTTTGGCGAGCAGGAAATAGTTGCTGTTGTTTATGGAAGCAAAAGTAGAACTCTCTCTATTGTTTATTGAGTTTAAGGTGCTGACACACTAAGCCGAAGGCCAACCGTTTACAGAAAAGCCATTTGAGATGATCAGTCGCGTACCAGAGGTCCAAAAAACTGCCTTGGAACTAGTGTTGACGAACTGACCGAAGAGCCGGTTAATTAACCCGACTCGTGTCACTGAGCCGGGAGAATCGAGTGCCATACGTCAATGAACCGACTCACTCCTGTTGTTTTTTACTTCATTCGTGCCGTTGGCATTATATATATGTCAATGGTTGGCCGTTGTGTAGCTGGTATTCTTCTGCTACTGTGTGTGTTGTAATCTAGCTCATTAGCGCCTCCACTGGACTGGTGTGGTGGTGCTAGAATCAATCAGGAAATGAGCTACTAATGCCTAGACCCGAACGAGACCGAATGTAACCGTGCAACCGGCCGGCCCGCTCGACTCTAATGTAATCAAGCGGTGTCTTGGTTCTCGGCGAGTTATTAACCAAGCCTTGTTTCTGGTGCATCTTAGAGGATTGTGTTCACGGCAATTCACACATTATCGATGGGGAAGTACAGTAGGCCTACATCACATACAAATACACGAATGTTATCTTGGTAGTTATGTTAAGTTAAATGTTAGAGAAGTGAATGTTGCTAGGTGGTACCTAGGCTAGGCTGTCACAAGGAGACCGCGCACCAGGCTACTGAACGAGACCGTAAGGACCGTAACCGAGGGTAGGCTACTGCATGAGTCTAGGTTTTCGGCAAGTTTGAGTTATCAACCGATAGCAGAAGCCTTATGTAAAGTTAAACGCGATCATCACCCACCCCCCCGCCGAGGGCACGCGAACCGGTGACCGAATCTATTAACTTGGTAGGCCAACCAACAACCGTCCGGTTGAACCGACTCTTGTAAAAGAGTCGGTTGTCCCATCACTACTTGGAACACACTGAGGCGACACCGACTTGAGAAACGTAATACGTCTACATAGCAGCAGGCGGCACTAATCTGTATTGTTGCCCAAGAAATGAAAACCAGCAGCTGATTGGACGAACGCGTCACATGGGTTTGTTTTCTCCGGAAATTCAAAGCCAGACTGTTATGGCGGCCGTTCAGAATACGATCTCATATTGTACTAAAATAGTTCACTGAAACATGTTTCTGAAAACCTTTTAAGCGAGAAATAGGCCGTGCAGTTGCTGAATCTGTCTTCATTTCAGCTCAACAAAGGTCAGTTTAGAAGATATTTGTCAGATTTTGAGAGACTCTAGTGACCTCATTCCGCTTGTCATTTCCGGGTGAGTCCCGACGGCCCTGCCGCCGACTGAACATGTCAGGTCGGCCAAAATGAACGTCGACGACGGCACGGGACACACCGAACAGATTTGAGTCACCGACCTCGCCAGACTGTCCAACGGCCGATTTTCGGCCTAGTGTGTCCACACCTTTAGGCTCATGATGCTCCACACAGATTTTTGGGATGACTCCTGATACATATGGAGAGTTAATCTCTGCTGATAAAGTTTGTTTCCTCTGCGTGCTTCTAGATTTGGACTCCGCCACTGACGAGCAAGTCTCTCCTAAGAGAAAGAGTCGGCGGCGCTCAAGTTGCAGCTCAGAGCCCAACACGCCTAAAAGTGCCGCCAAATGCGAGGGGGACATCTTCACCTTCGACAGAGCAGGTAACACGCAGGAAGGAGCAACGACTCTAATGTATTTCAATGTGTGTGTGTGTGTGTGTGTGTGTGTTTTTGTGTGTGTTTTTGTGTGTGTGTGTTGTGTTTGCACTTTTATTTTAAAGTTTTTATCTTTTGTGTCTTAATGACCTCAATAATTCCTTCTCCATAGTTGGCTTTAGTTTACACTCATCTCAGTAAGAATCTGTCATACATGTTTTCAAAAGTGATTATTTTTATTAGTAAAAATTAGTGCTGTCAAACGATTAAAATATTTAATCGCACATTTTTATCTATTCTAAATGTCCCTTGATTTTTTTTTTTTTGTCCCATTATTTTTTTTTTTCTCATTTTAATGCTCTTATCAACATGGAAAAGCGGATCGGCTTGCTTTCTGCTTTTGTCGCCTGGCTTTGACAAGGGGGCGGAGAATTCCCATCAGCTGTGTGCTTGGCCATCAAGTGATATTTCAGACTGGACGTGCTGCGATGACAGCTCAGTTGACAACGACAAAACACACCGATCACTTTGGTCTTGTCAATGGAACTATTTGGCAACTTTTTAAAAGTAAACTTTCCATTCAGAATCTTACTGGCATCCATTTTGGCATCTCGCGCCATCTACTCAAAACCTAACGTTAGCATACTACTCTTTGGCCGGCTCGCGAGCCCAAACGAGTGTGTGTGTGTGGCGTGCCCGTTTAGTTTCCGGTCTAGCTAGATGCGGTGTGGTGTTGTAGTTTTTCTAACGTTACTAGTTGTTGCAACAGCATGTGAAAAAAACTACAAAGTTTGCTAGGCCAAAAAGAACGTTAATCTCGCGATAAAGAAATTGACCCCGTTAAAATGGGTTTGGGTTAACGCCGTTAATAACGCGTTTAACTAACAGCTCTAGTTAAAATAATAAGAAACAGGGTAACAACATTCTTATTGATCTTGTAATGGAAGGCCACTGGTGACTCACTACTGACCCAGTCTATGCATGATGCATTACAAAGTTATTAAATCTTACTATTTTTCCTTCTTCTTTTTTCCCAGCAATAAAAACATAAGTGATTGGTATAGTAAAATATGTCAGGTAGGTATGTAGGATGGCTAAAAAAATTGAAAGATGCAGTTGAAAGCTCTGGAAAAAGTGAACCTTTTGAATGAATTTTTTTTTGTGTGTGTGTCAAACAATAGGACTGGTTTGAAAATCCCAAAAAATTCTCTGAGCTGGATAAGAATCACTGACTAGGAGAAACGATTACACTCAAACGTTACTATATTTTTTTCCTGCTTGGTTAGTCCCATTTCTTGGAGTGTATCAAACATCCTCAGTATTGTAAGTAGTTTTCTGAAGACTCAACCTCTCCAACGGTTTGTCCCTTACCCAGCCACAGACGGAGAAGACATCCTAACAGATCTGGAGTTTGATAAGGTGCCGTACTCCTCACTGCGGCGAACACTGGACCAGAGGAGAGCACTGGTCATGCAGCTGTTCCAGGAGCAGGGCTTCTTTCCATCAGGTAACACACACACACACACACACACACACACACACACTGAATTCAGAATGAGATTCCATTTGTAGACATTGATTTGTGTTTTTCTTTTGTTATCATGTTCCCAGCTCAGGCCACTGCAGCCTTCCAGACAAGATACTCTGATATATTTCCCACAAAGGTGTGTCTGCAGCTGAAGATCAGGGAGGTCCGGCAGAAGATCATGCAGACGGCTGCCCCCTCTGATGTCTCTGGTTTAGGCATCCCTGACTCAATTGGCAACCTCCCTGGACCTTCTAGCTCCCAGTCAGGAGAAGGATATATGAGAGGAGGTGGGGACCTGCAGGATGAAGACATGGAGCAAGGGACAGAAGGGAGCCCAGAGGATCCTCGTGATTCAAAGGACTCTTCTAGATGAGAGATGCTGACAAATTAGATTGACGACTGTTGAAGTGACACCTTTCTATCCCCTACAAGCTTTCACATGCTTTTTTTTTGTTTTTGTTTCATCCACACTCTTAACTCTCATCTGATCAGATCCTAATTTCTTTCCATCCTCAGCGGCCAACCTGTGAGAGTGAGAGATGTCTGAATGCTATGTTGGGCCTTTTCTTTGGTAATGTGTGACACTTGTACCAAAAAAGGACATGTGAAAAACTAGTGGTGTAAGAACTACCACATAGACACACACTCACACACCCTGCAAACTCTTAATTCCCTCACTTGGATTAGCACTCTGTATTAACCACCTTGGAGAACGCTCCCATCGATGCCAGTGAACGAAAGACTATTGTGTACAGCTGCATTCATTTGCCTCGATAAAGAAAGAGTTCTTCTTTTGGACGGAAAGACCTGCATAACCCATTCTGAGACGGTGAAAAGTCAGCAGTTTTAAAACAAGGACATTATATGTTTTGATATTCGTTTTTTAATAGTGTTAGAGGAGCTAAAGCAGTAAGTATCTGCTTGAGGAACAACCTGTATTTAGACTTAACTGTTGTCAGCTTGTGTCTTGTTTCTGCTGACATTAGGGGGCTGGGCCCTCAACAGCCGGAAACTATTTGGTTGAACAAGAGAACTCGTTACTGTGGACCTGGAAAGATCTTTTTTTCTCTATTTTATTGCTCACGTGTAGACCTTTAGGGGAGGTCTACTATTCCAGGAGTGACTAAAAAATTTACTGACTTCTGGCAGTGCCATCATTCCTGAAATTACGTGTCTGGCCAAGTCCTCCCTTCTTGCGACTGACCCTAGCACATGCCAGTAGGTAGGAACCGAGCATTCCTGTGCCTCTCACTCGCTAGCCATCAAGGAAGGAGGTGGGTCAGAGTCAACGGGCACATCCTGGCTCTTAGTCGTAGAGGTCAGGCTAATATGGTCTGAATCCTCTATTGCCATTTGCCAAGTTTTATTAACTTTTTTAAACCATTTGATTTGTATTTAACATTGTCATATTCAGTTTGTTGTTGTACTATTCCTATGGTTATTCTTATTATTACTACATATATCATTGCAGTGAACTCCAGTCCTTAGTTCTGTTCTCATTTCTGGCAGATGTTTTCTTCATTTCTGCCAGCAGTTGATTTCTTTTACTATTTTTTTCTAAATATACTTTTTGGGGTAGGTGAGAGAAGCTGCTCCACACCTCTACAGTTCCTCCATTGTAGTCTTCCCTTGCCTTTCACCTCAGCAAGGACCTGGGGTGCAGTTATTTTTATTGTACATTTCAAAGAGGACAACAAACACGACATGGACCTTTTTATATTCTTTCAGCAGTAATAAGCCGTATGTTTTTAGACCACCCTGTATGCCTCTCTGTCCCTTGCTAAGTTTGATTCTATAGCCTCAACACTTAAACTGTACATCTCCTTCCTCCGCCTCTTCCCTTACCTCCTTCCTCCCTTTGTCACTTTATTGCTCTCTCCATACCTCCTTTTTAGACGAGAGGAGAGAAAACTGGGGGAAGTGAGGGGAGGGTAATGAATCAAAGAGAGCTGGTAGGATCTAATACTGGTTGTGTCTTTGTGCAAGACTTGGTTGTGTTGTAAATAATTACTGCAGAGTCAATAGACTCACTATATTATTAAGGAAAAATCCGTCAGTGAACATAAGTTGACTTTTAAGACACCATTACCGAAGGTAAAACACGTGAAATGGAGAAAAAAAAAAACAAATATGGCTATTAATGTTTTGTGTTCTACTCCTTGTTTTGCTGTTCCAGTATACAAGAGAGGAATTTATATGAATAATTTAAGTTTGTATCCGTGTCTTTCAGTATGCAAAAAAAAAGGTGTTCAATTAAAGTGATTTTTTTCACTGGCAACGTGAAAAGTTTTCCTTAGCAGATATACAATACGTGGTTCTAAAATTAAGCATCATTTTTGTCCCAGCACCTTTAAAATGTAACGGGAGCTCATACAAATAGGCTACATCATCTCTACGGTGTACAATCAACTATGTATGTGAACTTTTAACATATGGTTGTGTTGAATGAACACATGGGTTACATGTTTATCACCTTAAAAAAAACATTTTACATTTTATTGAGTTCAACTATTTTCAACAGCACTACCAAACCTGAAGACAAATCACATCCATTTTGTATAAATGATAAAATTAATCATACAAATCATCTTCTCATCTGAGGCACAACCAATGGTCCTTATTCATGATGAATGTCATGTCCTTAATTTTAGCATGCATTATTTCAGTAAACTTTATTCCTGCTCCCTCTCATAGCTTTGTAGGGAAGATTATTTACTTTGGTCTGTTTGCTGAACTCAATATCAATTTTGACATTTTGTAGCATTCTTGTCCAGTGCATAATTATCTGGTTCCAGTAAGTCTGAACTGAATATTCAACCTCTCAGTAGTCAATTAGTCAGTATTAAGACAAGTACTTAACTCATCAATTTGGCAGAATAAACTTAATTTTTTTTTTGTCCACTTAAACTCGTCCTCAGAGGATCTGCAGTCCGTCCACGGCAACTGTGTCCATAGCGAGGCCGTTCTCCAAAGCGGTGTGATAAATCTCCAAGGCCCGCTCCAGAGGCAGCGCTTCTCCCTCGCTGGTCTCAATGATGGCTATGGTCTCTCCAAACTCATTACACATGATAGTAGGAGTGCCCTGTGTCTGAGAGAAGAAAACCAAATTCAGAATAATTCAACAGCAGAGAGTACACGGACACGTTTACAGTTGCTGATTAAATGTAATCCTCTCGCTAATTTGAACTGGCTTAACTCTAAACTTTCACCTGAAATAGTTTAAAGGTTAACTTATAGAGGACTAAACTTCCTCCCTGGGTCCCTATGGCACCCAGCTCGTTGTTGGCTTCACGCAGGGCTTTGGGGATGAGTGAGTAGGATGTACATTCTGACCTGCGGAAGATCTGAGGCTTGGATCTGGATGAGCTGAGGCTGCCCGTTAGCTAGTTCCACTGCCGAAGTGTCCACCACTGCCACGGCAGAGCTGGTCTCCATGGCAGCGTGGGCAGCAGCCTCTTCATCCAGCCTCTGCTGCCTAGCGTGCGTCTTTTTGTGGTTCCTCAGGTTAGAGAAGGTCTTGAAGGCTTTGCCACACTGCGGGCACACATGTGGCCGTTCGCCTGTGTGTGTCCGACGGTGTTCAGCCAGGTGCATACTCTGGACAAAACCCTTTCCGCACACTTCACAGCGAAATGGCCGTTCCCCCGAGTGCGTGCGCAGGTGCTCTCGCAGGTGTGTGTTCTGACGGAAGCGTTTGCCGCACACTTGGCAAGGAAACGGGCGCTCACCCGTGTGGACCCGCTGGTGTAGTACAACTCCAGAGGAGGACACAAATAGTTTGCCACAGATAGGACACTGGTGGGCTTTGGGGCGCTTCCCGGTGGCGCACCGCGACCGCCCAGGGCCTAAGGCAAAGTGGCTCAGTCTGTGAAGTCGCAGATTGGCAGGAGAATTGAGCTTCTTCCCACAAACGTTACAATCTAGACCCCCCCGCACAAGACCGGTTGAATCCCCTGATGCGGTCTCTGCTGTGGTCGAGGTGGAGGGCTCGGAGGTCAACTCTGCTTGGTCGTTTGTCTCTTTGCCCTCTTTTGTCCCTGTGCCAGCCTGCACCAGGGCCGGGTGCTGCTGCAGACAGTGGCTGTCTCGTTGCCTCCTAGTCAGGAAGCCAGCCTCACAGTGGGGACATGGGAAAGGGGCCGGGGCCCCTGGATGTTGAGTGTAGCGATGTGCTGCTAACTTGATAGGCCAGCGAAAGGTGGCAGGGCAGTCCGGGCAGCACAGTGTTGCAGCATTGGAGTGCAGCAGGCTGTGCTGACGGAGGTTGGACGACTGAGAAAAGGAGCGGTGGCAGACGTCGCAGCGGTATGGGCGCACGCCAGAGTGGATGAGATTGTGCCTCATCAGATTGGCCAGAGCTGAGAAGGTTTTGCCGCAGTCAGAACACTGGAAGGGCCGCTCACCGGTATGAATGCGGATATGGTTGCGCACGTGGATTTGCTTCTTAAAAGACTTGCCACAGATGCCACAAAGAAAGCTGCGCTCGGTGACATGGGTCTTGCGTCGATGGTGAACGAGCTGTAGCTGGGAGGTAAAGGTCTTAGAGCAAGAACGACAAGAAAAGGGCCCTTTGTCCGACGGCGCAGCTGGGACTCCTCCACCAGTGTCCTCCAGGGGAGCAGGGTGTGTAGCTACGCCAGACTTGGTGGCGTCCTCCACCTGCTGGGGGTCACTGGTGTTGCCTAAAAGTGGGGCAGACACCTCCATGGTGTTGTCCTCCCCCTGCTTCTCCACTTCACCTCCTTCCACTGTGGTCGGACAACTTTGTATTGGATCTTCTCCCAATTTTTCCATCTCATCCTCTGTGAGAGGGGCCAGCAGGCTCATCTTTGTCTCATCCGTGAGACTATTCTTCTCTCTTGCTCTCTGTAGGATGGCCAGAGCAGAGGGAGATGCTCTTCTTGGAGCTGAGACCTGTACAAATAAGCATATTGTGTCAAATTGAAATGTCATACTACTTAAAGTGATGGTTCGGAGTAATTTCACCCTAGGGTCCTTTGCACCACGACCTCGAGCCAAACAACCCCCCCCCCCCCGAGAAGCTTTTTTCATCTGGGTTGAATATTGGGCGAGTTAGCATTATCAGCTGAATAGCTTAGTGCAGGCGCTAATGGATCCAGTGATGTATCTCGTAAGTTACCCCACTAATAATTCCCAAAATGATACCAAACTTCTACACTAGTACAAATAGGTTATGTACTCATAAAACAATGGATTGGAAAGTTTGTAAGTAGGCCTACACCAGGAGTTTATTTTAAATAACACTTGCCTGCTGGCTTCTGCTCTCTGCTGCTGCTGCTACCAGCAGTAAGACGAGTGCTTAGGGCCTTCTACAAATTACAACACCGAAAAGAGATGCAACAAAAATATTTATTAATTTAACTTATTTTTTTTAAAAGTGCTGTAGTATAACTAGCAGGAAACAAGTTATAATTGAGGTAGGTTTGTAGACATTACCTTATTTAATCATTAAATTTTTGTTGTATCTCTTTTCAGTGTTGTAATTTGTAGACGGCCCTAAGCACTCGTCTCACTGCCGGTAGCAGCAGCTGAGAGCAGAAGCCAGCAGGCAAGTGTTATTTAAAATAAACTCCTGGTGTACTTACAAACTTTCCAATCCATCGTTTTAGGAGTACATAACTTATTTGTACTGGTGTAGAAGTTTGGTATCATTTTGGGCATTATTAGTGGGGTCATGTACAAGATACATCACTGGATCCATTAGCGCCTGCGCTAAGCTATTCAGCTGATAACGCTACTCTACGCTAACTCTCCCAATGTTCGACCCAGGTGAAAAAAGCTTCTGGGGGGGTGTTTGGATCAAGGTCATGGTGCAAAGGCCCCTAGGGTAAAATTACTCAAAACCATCACTTTAACTTGAGGTTGTGGGGGATATGCTTATTTTACTACCATGGAGACAGGGACGGGTGTGCCAGATGGATCTCGGTTGAGGTGGGTCCTACGGTGGTAGAGGTACTTGGTCATGTTGGTGAAGGTTTTGTTGCAGAACTGACACTTGTGAAGGGGATCTGCAGTGTGGGACTTCCTGCAAAAGACCGGGATGAAAAGATGAAACGGACAGAAAAAGAATCAAACGTTCAAAAAAATATCAGCTGTTTGTTTATTTTAGTTATAGTTAGTTATGTAGGCTGCTGTGGTGTTTACCTGTGCATGATAAGAGTCATCTCAGTGGTGAAGCCATTGCCACAGTCCACACACAAGTACCTGGCCACGCCCGAGTGTGTGCGCATGTGTGTCTGCAGTGACGTCGCCTTCTTGAACACCCTGCCACACTCTGGACATTCATGCGTGCCCTGCTCGTGCACACGTTTGTGAGCAGCCAGCCGGTTGACGGAGGTGAAGGTGCGGCTACAGAGCTCACATTGTTGGGGCTTGGCCCAGGCAGCTGCTTTCTTCTCGGCTACTCTAATCCTAACGTCCTCCACCTTCTCTGTAGTCTCTTCCCTCCCTCGAACCTCCTCGAAGCCACTCATGACGCCTGGCTCTCCACTCTCTTTGTCCTGAGCCAGGAAGTGCTCTCCCTGGTGCTGGAGGAAGTCCTCTGGGGTCTGGAAGAGAAGGGAGCATTCTGAGCACTCATAAGGGTGGCTGACCACCATCTCTGTTGGCTGCTGCTGCTGGGTGTCATCCTGGATCCTGGGAGCCAACCTTAACTCCAGTCTCTTCCCCCCGTTCTCCAGGACCCCCAACTTTCTTGAAGAGCCTCGGCCCACGGCAGGCAACAGGGGGGGCAGCTTGGAGCGGCGCTGACTGGGGGTGGTGGAGTTGTCTGCCAGAGCTTGAGCTGTGAGAATCTGCAGGTGCATTGTGGCAGAGCCGGGGGTCGCGGTCACTGGAGGCAGCAGGGAGGAACGGGAGGCTGCAGCAGATTTTGAAACAGATTGACGTTTCTTCTGTTGTTGTTGTTGTTGTTGTTGTTGCTGCTGTTGTTGTTGTTGTTGCTGCTGCTGAGCAAGTACCTGGGAAATAGAAACAGGAATGTACAAACCGTAAATCCCTTCATCTAGTTCTCATTTAATTCCTCTGTTGTGATGCGTTTACAATCACAAGTACCTGTGCCAAGATCTCCCCAGCCTGCTGCTCACTCAGCACGTAGTTCTGCATATTGTTCAGTGGAGTGATGGTGCCATCCGACTGTAGCACGTATTCCTGTTGCAAGGGACAAAAAAAAAAAAAAAAAAAAAAAAAGCTTATATTTGTATGTAGTGCTACAGAAATTAACTTCCAGTAAGAATATCACAGATGCTAACAGTTCAGTGCTGACACTCCGATTCATGTCTTTTAGTTGAGTATCACATGCTTTGGAGACTACATGTCTGCTGTTTGGCTGGGACACCCATCCAAACTAGTATTCTCTAGACTTACAGTGCAGATGCAGCAAACCAATCTGCGCTGGCCTACACAACCCAGAGAGCCACTGAGATAAATGTTTCACTTCAAAGCAATTTGAATGCATTCTAGAGCATAAGGGCCTGACCCAAATGAAATGAATGCAAAGTCAATGACTCAGCAAAGTGAAACATTTTTATGAGTAAATTAGGGGTTACCAGATACACTCCTCAAATTTACAGTTGTTCCATTGTCAACTTCACTCTGTGATGAGATCTGACCCAGTATTAGTCTGCCAGTTTGATTCACGCAAACTCTACTTTGATAGTCTGGGACAAAACTCCCAATACAGATGACAATGCACTTCACACTCCACATACGTAAATCGAGTTCTAGGATGTGAATGAGTCTGCAGAATATAACCTACATCATTAAATCATCACACATTTGATTGTTTTTACTGCGCAATAACATGTTATTGATGCAACTACATTCAATTCAGGAAGCAACCTATTTAAACAAACTAATGGTTACTGTGTCTCCTAAAGAGTGTGGCACCAACAGTTGAAAAGCTTAACGAAGTACTGCACCAGTCGGTTTATTAAATTACCAATAAAAGACTACTATAGTATTCATACAGTCAAAGGTAGATTAATTCTACTTTCCAGATTAGAACGCAAATGTTTTACAGTTATTCGTTAAACTAGTTAAATAAGTTTCCCTTACCAACATGGTCTCTGTGTTACTGTGTGTGCTGCTCCTGCTGTGGGTCCGCCGGTGCTCCAGCCAGGTCTCAGGTGAGTCAAACAGAGCCAAACAGTCAAGACACTGGTACTGAACAGGTCCCGCCATCTCACCCTCTGACCGTTCCTCTGTCTCCAAAACCTCACACAGCTCTGGAGAACAAACATACACACAATATAAAAAGCCATACATTTACTTCCACGGAATAGCATGATGTTGCATCATGCACGTACTATCTACTGTACATTATTCATATATCAACCTATTTTATAGAGTCTATGATCTCAACACACTCCAATTTTTTAATCTTGCTCAAAATACACACAATCAAATGTCTCACCTTGATGCTCCACCTCCATCCCCGCCTCTCTCATGTGCATCTCCTGGTGCTGCAGCAGTTCCTCTGGGTTCACGAGGAGAGCCCCACACTCCAGACACTGGTACTGCTGGCTTTGCCCCATCTCTTGGACATCCTGGATGGCCATTGCCTCTCCTTCTCCTTCTCCTTCTCCCTCTTGGCCAGTGTGGATCTGCTGGTGGATCAGCACATCCTCAAGGGTGTTGAAGAGCTGGTGGCACTCACTGCACATATACTGGTGCTCCACATACACACCCTCTGCCTCCTCCTCTTGCTGCTGCTGCTCGGCCATGCTGGTACTGTGTGTGTGTGTGTGTGTGTGTGTGTGTGTGTTTGTTGGCCTATGTAGGTTGCAAGTGTATCATGGAAGACCGTGTGTGTGACAGGTGATGAGTTGTTGTACTAAAAATGTACTGCTGTGTCCGTGAATGAAGACTGCTTTTGTCATCCAGATGGCCAGTGTAAGAGCACACCTGTGGTAAACAAAAATAAATTAAAATGACCTAATATTAAATCAGCAGTTATGTAGCAGCCATCAAATGATTAGCATATGGTTTCAGTGTTTCTCTCACACAACCCAAAAAGAAAGGTACACGTCATTAAAACGTAACTAAGACCCAGTAGTGTTGACACAGATATTATGGAACAACCCCGCGTACAAACATCGCAATTTTCAGCCATTAGCCAAATGAAGGCCCTCTAATGCTAACAATAGGACCATGGTCAGCAGAACCTCGCTAATCACTGTCTGATTTTCCTCACAAATGTGATTCATATCTTTGTTTACAGTGTGTGATGGCATATGGAGAGCTGTTGGCGGCGCTCCCTCCGATATTGCAGACCAGTTTCTCGGCACCGCGGTTTCCTGACAGCGGCTCCCCGGTTCGTCGGGCGGTCCGTCAGGCGGCGCTACCCACTTTTCCCCGAAGCTCTCTGGCTACGACAGCGGGCCCTTCTTTCCCTTTACCTCTACTTACTCTCGTTGGACAATCCCTCGTGTAGTCATCACTCTTCGTTCACACAAGTGTGTGCGTTTTTGTTAGTCCCTTGTGACCATCTGTGGCGTGGAAATACTAAAATATGAATGATGTCCGTGGGAAATTGCATTTCAATGCGTGAAATGAAACGTTTGCCCGCCGATCTCCTCCATTCTTGTGAAACGAAGCCCCGCCCAATGCGGTAGTCTCGCCATTTCAGAATCTGTGATTGGACATGCTGACTGTCAATCCTAAACTGTCCTGATGGGCATTGTAGTTTTTTTTGTCGACCGTACGAGTACAATTTTCCCCGAGCCTTTTTCATTTAATTTTCAGTATAATTTTAAGTTATGCAATTTTAAGTTAGCTACTTTATGTGCTTTGTCGGATATTTAGAATAATTTAGGCGTACATACATTGTTGCTTTGTTTGTTTAAAAAGAAACGTTGACACTGTGTTGGCTAACCGTATATGTCCATAACCCAACGTCAAAGTACCACTGAGGTATTCATTGTGATTTTCGTCATATTTTCTTTAGTACCGTAGTGTGGACTCGAAACCCCCAATAACTCATTTTCCCAGTAACCCTTGCGAGCTTTACGTCGTTGTGCGTCAACTCCCCAGTCCCCCCACCATCACCGTTCTACAGAGGAAGAAAGGGGGAGACGGGCTACCTATACAGAACGCTGTAAGTGTAGTTTATATTTATATCGAATATTAAAATACACCTATATATAGCTTAAGTTTGTGCCGGTCTGGCTGCTAATAACGTTCAACCTTGCCCCGGCTTTAGTTCACACAAATATGAGCGGCAGCGGGCGGCCCAGGACCAGCTCATTCGCTGAGCCTCCCGGAGCTCCCGGATCCGCTGCAGCCGGTGCCGGATCAGCAGTAGCCGGTGGAAGCTCGACAGGAAAAACTGGGGCTTCACAAGCCAGTGGAAGCAGCTCGGCGAGCTTTGGGAATTTGAAACTGCCTAGTAAGTAGTGTTTTGTAATTACATCATAAGCACAGTTTACATGTTATTACAAAGGCTCGGACTGTGCGTTACTTTTTAGAGAAATGTGTCGGGAGTGTGCTTAATTTCGATCATTGTCGCGGAGCTAACCTTTAGCCAGCAAGCTGTTAGCAAACTTAAGTTAGCTGTCCAGCTAACGTTAGCTGTGTTTTTCATTAACTGTTAACGAACCATTGCAATCAAGGGATTTTATCGCATAGCTAGCATTGTCGTTAGCTGCTGGTGGCGAGATTTTTTTAGCTATAACGTTATATATGATATTTCGACGGAAAATAATGTTATGTAAATGTTTTCGGCAACATTACCTAACATTATCTTTGCATTGTAACCCAAGAATAGAAGTGGTGTTAGCCGTCGCTCTGATATATTCGTCATAATATCAGATATGCAAGCTAGCTAGCTTTCTAACGTTTGTAAAGAGTAGTTTGAAATTGTCTTGCCTAACTTTTTAGGCGTCATCCTCGGTCCAGTCTGATATTGCACAAATAGTTTTTGCCAAACTAGGGTTGCGATACTATACTTATTCTGGTAGCCAGAAGAAATAGACATTGAAATCAGTGAAAATATCCCAAACTAGTTGGGTTCCAGATTCTTATTAACCAGCACATTTTAAACTAATCTAACTACTCCCCTGGAGGTCTACACATGGGTTTAAACTGCTGGTCCAGTATGTCCACCTCAGGTCATCTTTCATCAAGAAAGTGAGATTTCTATCTTAGTATAGTGGAAACAGTTTGGTAAACCTTTTTTTTTTTTTTTTTTGGCACATTGCCTGTGCAACTGTGTCAGCACCCCCTAAGTTCTGAATTCAATTACATTTCTGTGCACCTTAGAGGAAGCCATTATTCGCTTAGGTAGGCTGTCTACTTTCGCACTGATGGTTGAACATGTTCACTATCTTCATCATTTTGACACCTCTACTGGAAACCCTGGCTTGCCAACAGCAAAGTCCCTACAGTTGGTTTTGCTGGTGTGATGATAATAACTTGCAGAATACTCAGGGGTCATGTCGCTATTCAGCGGTAGCAGTTGGCTGAAGATTTGTAGGGTTGGACAGAGGTGTACAAAAGGACATACTGGGAGAGACACAAGAAAATAGTATCACAGCTCTTCAAAACAGGAATAAAACTGCTATTTGGGGCCTGACAGAAAATAATGTGTTATTAGGACAGGTGAATTTGCTAACAAAGATGAATGAAATGAATCAAAGTCAAACATCAAAGGTGACTCAAGCTGCTGTGTAGTAAGTCTTTGCTAAACTTAGTACATGCAGCCAATCGGCAGATCTTCATCAGGTGATTTGGCTCATTCACATCCGACTGTTCCCTTGTTCAGTTTTCCGAATATCTCAGTCGTGGTCACCAGGGTCTGTTGCATTTTGTGAAAGCATTGTTCTTGTGTCAAAGCTGCCCGGACCCTGACCACTGTCTTAATGTGCATGGGGAAAACTGAGCTTGAGGAAGGGTGATGTCTGCCTGCTCAGACATGGTCAGATGCTGTGTAGCAGCAATGTTAAGAAGGTTGCTTTCTGCTACTCTACTCTCTGTGATTTTGCCAATACTGCCAATCACACAAGACAGATGTCACTATTAACCTCTATTTACTTTTGTCAGACAACTTGGCAGCATGTAACAGGGATTTGATCAGTGACTTAAGTGCAGCAGTGAAGCAATATCTGTACTTGATTACCGGTAGCATTAACAAGTCACTATTGAACCACTACTTTATACTTCTTCAGTTTTCTGACACAGAAAGAGAAAAATATGTTAACAGGAATAGGGATGCACCGATCCGACTTTTTCAGTCCCGATACCAATGCCCGGGCTTTGTGTATCTGTCGATACCCGATACCATTCCGATACCGTTGTTTAATTAATAATAAACTGTATACCTTCCACCTTATACCTTCTTTCCACCATGTGGAAGAGACTAAAGCCAACAGACCTTCCTAACTAAACATTACTTTCCTAACTAAGACAAAATAACATAGATGTAATGTATTGAATTCTTATTTGTTATTTAAAAAACAATTGTGCATTCAAATCGAAAATATAATGTAATCAAAAAATAAATTTAAATAACTAACAATAATGGGCCACCTTTTTATATAGGTTTATAATGGTTTATTCTACTGTCAGGAGTTCATAGAATATCACAAAAACATGTTAATGTCATCATGTTTAATAAAAGCTTTGATTACTAAAGGGTTTGGTTCCACGACATTATACAATAACTTTATATGAAGGAGAATCCATGAAACGGTTACAAAAGCTAAACAATTTCAGTTGTGCAAACTGCAAAGTAGTAAAACTCAAATCGAATGAATACACATACAAACAAGTTTAACATTGTTTCCCATTCAAAACAAAATAGTTGTAAGCTAGTTGTATAAACACAACCTTGGCCACAGGTAAGTTAGGTTGTTGTAGTGTGGTTGTAGTGGGCGAGTGAACGTAGCTCCGCTGTCAGCCTCCTTCGCTGTTTGAATAATGTTAGTAGAATGGTGGACGTATTTCAGCGAGGCGAGACATCTTAAATCCAGTGTCATTGCTCTGAACCCATCTCTCGCAACGGTCTGTAGCGGGACCGGAGGTGGATTGCGTTCATAATGTTGCTCCGCTGCATGCTTGAAGTGACATGTCTTTCACTTTAGCATGGTAACATTAGCACGGCCGAGTAACCTTAGAGCGACGGGCAACAACAGTGGCTAAATTATGTCTGATTTTTTTAGAAACAGAAAACTTGGGAACAACAGACGGCTCCTCTCTTGAGCACACGTTGTTCTGGTGTATCTCCGGTCTTTCTTCATCCTCTAGCTAACTTTCTTCTCGGTTCTTGAATGTGCAGTAGCGACCGGAGCCTCTCCCAGCTTAACAGACGGTTATGCTACCTGGCTAGCTAGGCTAGCAGCTATAATGTTACCCAGCATACCGTTGGGCAGTGTACATTTGTAAATGTAAAATGATTAGTGTTAGAAACTGTTTAAGTCACAAATTGTTATATGCTATGGTGTTTTATCCTTTTAAGAGAGTTAGTTGTGGGTTAATTGTTGTGTTATAAAGTTACTACCATGAGTGAGAAGGGTACGCAGTTAACAGTGGTCCCGGTGCTGTGACTGAGAGGGAAAAAAAACTGCATCGGCCCAGCTATTTTGTCAATATCGGGGCGATATCCGATCCTAATATCGGATCGGTGCAGCCCTAAGCAGGAACAACTAAATGGTAGTGATCGATTTTAATAGATTCGGTAACCGGTTCGCGTGCCCTCGGCGGGGTGGAGGGGGAGTGATCGCGTTCCCCCGCCAGGAACCAAGACACCGTGGAAGACTTGAGCGTTTGCAGTTACATTCTCTGGCCTCATGTTACCTTACATAAAAATGATCCCAATCCATGACAGTAACTACCATGTAGTTATGGTATAAAGACATTTAAATTTAACTACCAAAAAGAGAGTATTTGTATGTGATTGGATTAGCATTTGTTCAGTAGCCTGGTGCACAGTCAAAGTGCTAATCCAGTTGAGGCCTGAGGTATAAAGACTTTAAATTTAGGGGATGCAAAAATGTTGGATCAGAAAAAAGCAAAGAAGAACATAAACAACAATAGCTGTGTGGTATAGTTTTCTGGTCAGCAAATTTAAGGACCAGTGATAGTTATTGGTATAGTAGGTGTCCCTGCTTGAGGTCTGGTAAATTGAAGCATCTTCCAGTGTGGAGGATGGGAAATGTGTACACAAATGGATTAAAAGGCACCAATAGCTTTGGAGTGATTTATCCAAGCCATGCCCAGTGTAAATCCATCACTAAGCAAGGTGCGGTTATAATTTCTATAGGCCATAAATGATAAAATACTCATAATTTGTCATTCAAATGCTGATCATTTTATCAATTTAAAAGTGTGCTTGAGTTTACACGTACAAACAAGCTCCAAACTAATTGCCTTTTAGTGTGGGTGTGATGAGAGTCACTCTGCTCATCCCTTTTCTCTTACTCATCAAGCTTGTGTTGACGTATCAGAAACCAAAGCTATTCACTGACAGCTGGGCAGAGTGCTCATCTTTGCATTCATTATTCAAGCGACTATCATGCCACAGCTGCTCCATATTTAATGTGCTTCACTCTGACTTAACTTGTTTAAAAAGAGTGTGAAAGATGCTAAAAGGAAATACAGAAGAATGTTGTATTGTGGATCTGGAAAACAGGAATGTGCAGGAACCACACGCTCGGCATAGAGATCAGATCTAGGCAAATCATGTGGCTGTGCTATCGGCTGCTGTTAAGGCCTGCTGATAACCTTGAAAAACGTTTGGCTAGAAAATTGAAAAAAAAAAAATAGCAAAGTATACAGTTGTCTTTTGTCATCGGGAATCAATTGGAGAATAATTTTGTCATCAATGTTTTTCATATAGACAGAAAAAGCAGTTGATAAAGCCAAATTACGGTCCTTTTTTTAAATTTATGGGAGAGATCAAAATGCTTAATTTTCTGACATCATTTTGAGAGTTGGAGACCTACTAGAGATCAAGAGGGGTCCTGTTCAGACAGGCGAAGTGAGCAAGCCCAGGAAATGGAAGCACTTCTGGGTGTGCTTCTGTCCATGCAATTTTTTTATTACAGGCTCTGACAAGCCTTTTGGCAATGGCCCTCTTCTCTGCTGTTCTTCCCCTCGCAGTGTGATTGCTTCTGGTGGCGATTTGTCAAATAATTTTTGACCCAACACAGGCACGGGCGTAAAACACTGAGCAGCTACTTAACTTGACCCTAACTAGAGCTGTCAGTTACGGTTACATCTTGAACATCTCCCTTTTCCTGATTTCCACAAGGTCAAACATTCTGTCCTAAATGAGAATATTCAGACAGGTGACAAATTAATGGAAAAACCTGAATAAATGAGTGGAAAAAATATATAGAATTTAGATGCTTCCATTTAGGTGTACTGCATTATATAATTAAGCAATTAGCATACTGTCATGCTCTGTGGCATATATAAAAATGTAGAGCAGGCTCAGTTAACCTTGATCACCTATATCCTATGATGATACTTTTATATCCTCATAGGAGAGGTCTCTTCCAGGATGACAATGTCCCCATCCATAGGGCACGAGTGGTTACTGAATCGTTTGAGGAATATAAGGGGAGAATTTAGACCAAGGTGTTAGACTGAGCTCTCTGCCACGGTCATCTAAACGCCATGAGGGAATTTCTTTTGGAAGAATGGTGTTCATCCCTCCAGTAGAGTTCCAGAGACTCGTGGAATCTACGCTAAAGCGCATTGAAGATGTTTTGGCAGCTTGTGGTGGCCCTACACCTTACTAAGACACTTAGTGTTGGTTTTTCACCCATCATTATGTATTATGTACAGTACAGGCCAAAAGTTTGGACACACCTTCTCATTCAACGTGTTTCTTTATTTTCATGACTATTTCCATTGTAGATTCTCACTGAAGGCATCAAAACTATGAATGAACACATATGGAATTATGTACTTAACAAAAAAGTGTGAAATAACTGAAAACATGTCTTATATTTTAGATTCCTCAAAGTAGCCACCCTTTGCTTTTTTTGATAATTCTGCAAACCCTTGGTGTTCTCTCAATGAGCTTCATGAGGTAGTCACCTGAAATGGTTTTCACTTCACAGGTGTGCTTTGTCAGGGTTAATTAGTGGAATTTGTTCCCTTATTAATAAAAAAGCAAAGGGTGACTACTTTGAAGAACCTAAAATATAAGACATGTTTTCAGTTATTTCACACTTTTTTGTTAAGTACATAATTCCATATGTGTTCAGTCATAGTTTTGATGCCTTCAGTGAGAATCTACAATGTAAATAGTCATGAAAATAAAAAGGAAACTCATTGAATGAGAAGGTGTGTCCAAACTTTTGGCCTGTACTGTACATGATTTCCTTGACTGAGGTAATGCCATAAAACATGTACTAAATACAACTACGTGCTTAACTGGCTTTTACACACGGATTACATCAATTTATCCCTGGGGTATATGTATATTATTGGAATGGGGACGTTGAGGTAATTGAGATTGCAGAGGTGCTGAGCTGGACCTGTGATTGAGAATGTAACCAATTCAGAAAGACACACAGACACAGGTTAAATCTGTTATCTGAATGGGTCAACACACATCACCCAACCTGGCTTTGAGACTCTTGTCCTGAACTGGGTTCAACGTGGGTTGCAGGGACCTGGTCCAGGCACTCCTGTTTGGAATTTGTTACTGGTCGGGCTGTACCAAATAGTAGAAGTTTCATTCATAATGTTGACATTCCAATTCCAAATCAACATTTGAATGCTGCACAGCTTTTTATTTTTTTGCATGTTTATTAATTCAGTTAAAAAATAAATAAATTAGGCTACACTAATATTAGTGGTGTTATACTATTTGTAGAATTTGATTCCAGTGGTGGCTGCATAGGATTGTGTTCGACTTGTGTGATCCAAACATTTCCAATAACTCCAGTGTTGTAAAGTCCAAAAATTAAAATGTATTGAAAAAAGATGTAATCAAAATTTGCCATAGGTGGAGAATTATTGCCAGCAAAGCAAAGAATTTGGCTGTGAGCAAAACTGAAACAAATTGTATTGGTTAGCCCCTTAACATTCCACCCCCTTTTTCCAGAGGGGTTGGGGACAAGGGATGTTTAGGGGGAGATATCATTTGTTACTCAGGTTTTAGTGCTCAAAAAAACATATTTTAAAAAAAATTGTCAAATGCCACGTTAAAACGCCAAGACCTTGAGGAACACAATACAAAATCCTTGCTGAGATTTGGGGATTTCTGCAAGAATTGCATTTTTGGTGGATTTTATGGCAGGACTTATGTTCTAGAAACTGCTGAGAAACCCTCTTATTGTCAATATACCTAAGAAAGCAATGCATATTTTGAATTCTCTTGGTCTCTAGTTTGAGGTTGTAAAGTTTCATGAGGCTGTAAAGTTTCATGAGGCTGTGCTTATCCTCGAAGTCTCAACCGGTCATTTTATACACTTTTTCAAAAGGTTCAGAAAATGGTTTCACTAAATTTAAAATGGCTACTATGTAGACTAACATAATCACACATGAATACAACTGAGCTCATTGAATCAACAAGAGTCTGAGCTTTCTAGTCATGCAAAATTTATGCAATCCCAAGATCCCAATAAGTGGACATTTTCAAAGAATAGGTGCAAATTATTGCCCAAACTGCATGTGGTTAGCATAAAGTGGGCATGTCTGAAAATGGGATATCATGGGTACCCATATAATCCATTTTTATTCAGATATCTTGAGGTGAGAGGTCAAGGAACCCCCTTTTAGAGATGTTAGCATGACATGGTTTAATGGTACCATTGGATTCCTAAGATTGTTTACTTAATATGACACTCATGTTCTCACTCCAGCTCCAAATTTAAGCCTGCTATAGCCTCTGAAAGACAAAAAGTCAGCCAGGCCCACTTGCAGGCCATTGGATTTCCAAGAAGTTATTGTACTTTGGAATTACATGAGTAATATTTTGTTTGAATTGTAGCATGTTTGGAATACTGGTGTAGTCTTGAGTCTCCGTAATTGTGATTAGGTCTATTGAAAGAATTCTGAAAGTCGAATATAAATCGGTTGGCAGACGTTAGCTAATCTCACTCTTCTCATGTCATGTCTGATGAACAATAATGGTAGAAAATAATGTAAACAGAGAGCGACGAAATGCAATGCGCCATGACGTAGGTCCCCTTCAAGGCCAGGCCAATGTTGGAAGTTCCTCTAGCGGACAGAACGTGTAACAACAACCACATGCTTATAGTGCCATTGACAATGCATAAGCTTGAGTAGTGTAGTACATATTTATAACAGGCTGCATTTGAGCATTAACTATTTGAATATTATTTGAATATTAAAAACAATAACAAATGAAATTGTAACAAATAATAAATAACAAATGGTATTATAGAGGAAGACTGACTGCTCTAATTGTGACGACAAGGGATTCATCTTTGACAGTCACATATGAATGGGTATAACTTATGTTTGAGGTGGTTTGGGCTAGTTTCACCGAGGGAACCAACTCATTACCAGCCATTGGAGTGTGTCTGGAGGGGAGCCACCACATAGGTCACAGCCATTTAGAAAAGGAGGAAGGCTTGTTAATGTTTAGCTTCCATATCTCAGGGACACATGACATATGGAAAGGCTAAACTGGAGAGGATCATGTCACAATGTTTATCACATGTCTAAACATCACTTTATCTATGAAAAAATGCAGTGCCTTTTCACAACAGAATGTTTGTATGTTTAAATTTTTCAAACTTTCAGGATCTTTCTAACAAGGTGTATTTGTGCTCTTATCCACAGGAGACAGTGGCAAGGTGACAACGGTGGTAGCCACACCTGGCCAGGGCCCCGATCGCCCACAGGAAGTGTCCTATACAGACATAAAGGTTATAGGAAATGGCTCCTTTGGAGTGGTCTACCAGGCTCGGCTCATCGACAGCCAGGAGATGGTGGCAATTAAGAAAGTTCTCCAAGACAAGAGGTTTAAGGTATGTTTAGAAGAGCTTACGGTCATATAATTACAGAAAGCTATAAACTTTGCATCTACAAAGAAGGTTGTGTTGGCTTTTGGTAGACGCAAATTACTTTGTTTATTGCTCTTTTACTCTGTGGATTATCATATGACGTTCTTCAGTAATTTTCCTGGATTACAGACCTGTGCCAGTTTGCTATGTCGGTCATTTTTTTGCACAAGTCACAATTTTATTTATTTTTTATTTTTTTTCTTCTTCATGCAGAATAGGGAGCTGCAAATTATGAGGAAATTGGACCACTGCAACATTGTGAGGCTACGTTACTTCTTCTACTCCAGTGGAGAAAAGGTGTGTATGCACTGACTTGATGTTTTATGCTGTATGAATCAAGTTTCTAGATGAAGCACTCTTCCTCCACACCCAGCAATGTAATGGTGCATGCATCATTGATGATTCATAGACATGTTTTAGACAAGGTGATCCTGGCCTTTATTGTACATTCAATTTACAGTTTTAACGTAACGTTCGAAGGGATCATCAAGTACTTTTGCCAAATTGCTCTGATTACCATTGTGGTTTTGCCAACAATGTATCTGTGTCTGATACTTTATATGTAAGCCATGTGCAATGGCGCATAGTGCATTTTGTTATTGTTTTTTAACTCAGCCACTGTAGAAAGTAGAAATTCATGTATCCTATTTCAAAGATTTATGAATTCAGTTTTATGTAGGGTTCAATAAGCTTTAATATCCTACCCTGTATTTGAGTCAGACATGATTTACACTGAAGGGGTTTTCCCTACCATCACAGCCCTGTAGCCAAATGAAAATGGAAAAGTACTATGATGAAAAGTGGTACAGGCTTTGTCCACAACGGTTGTCGTTTTACACACTCACAGCACGCACACTTGTTAAAGGGATAGTTTGGATCTTTTGAAGTGGGGTAGTATGAGGTACTTATCCATAGTCGGTGTATAACCTACAGTGGATGGCACGCCGCAAGTTTGGAGAAGTGGGCAGGAGTCCCGACACGGAAGCTAAGGAATGTACTGCTGTGGATGGGGCCACACAGCAAAATGTATTTTGTGTGAATATGTATAGTTTTTAGTAAAATAACATTAAATTCCCCCTCCCCACCCCCCGTAACAACCGCAAAACCCTGCACTGCATTGTACTATATTTACTATGGCAGGCTTGCTGTGTTCACACTCATAATGATGGATGTGTTTTATTACGTATATCATGTAAAGGTTGTGTAAATGAGCAGCATCAACAGCAATTGTTTATTTTAATCATTGTTTGCACTAAATATTCATTTAAGATAATAACTACAAAGCATAAAATAAATGTTTTCATATTGTCTTTCTAAAAGCAATCTTCAATCATATAGCTAATCACTGCATACAATTACAATTATTTTTTGTTTATGTACGCCCTCCATGTACAACCCAACGTATTTTATGAGATTGGTTTGTTTTATAATCATAACATCACTTTTACATTGCACCTCTTAATTATACAGCCCTTTTTCCTTTTTTCCTCCTTTCCAGAAAGATGAGGTGTATTTGAATCTGGTGCTGGACTTTGTCCCTGAGACAGTGTACAGGGTGGCTCGGCATTTCAACAAGGCCAAGACCACCATCCCCATCATCTATGTTAAGGTATGTATATACACACACACACACACAGATGGTTTTGCAGCTGGGCAGTTCCCCCTAACTGCTTTGACCACGCCACTATAGGCAGCAAAACTCCCAACAAGTAAAAGCAAAAAAATTAGCTTGTTGTTTATTATGAACTTTTGTAAATAACAATCAGTTTACATTTTTTTTTAAACAAACTTAAATTAATTGTAATGAATATAGGGGGGTATGACTTTCTGGCTGTAATGTGTTTAAAACCTGTGTTTTCAACAACTGAATGTGGTCATAGAGCCGATGCTATAAAAACACCAATGGCGTTTGTTATAGCTTTAGCCCGATCTGGGGCCTGTTGCACAAAACCAGGATAAGGGATTAAACTGGGATATTCCAATTACCCTGGATTAATTTAGCCTTGACTTGGTTGCACAAAAGCAGAGGCACTTAAGTTACCATGGAGATTTATTCTGTGTAGCTAGCCTGCTCCTGACAGGCTAACAGCCAGGATTTATTAATCCTGCAGCCTTTTCTGTTCACTCGGCAATGGTTTTACATTATTATTATTATTATTATTATTATTATTATTATTATTATTATTATTATTATTATTATCATTATCAGCCTGCATTAAAATACAACCGGTGCATATTGCTGTTCAGTAAAGCACTGTTATATAAAGTTGTGACCATTATTCTTTTGTAAGTATTCATGTGACGGTCATTGTTACTGTTATATTGCTGTATGAAAACTGCTGTTCAAATTGTTAGAAGTTTGATCAATATACTGTATTACGGCAGTTGTTGAGATAATTAGAAAAGGCTCAGACAGTTGCAAATGTGTTTTTAAATGAAGTCAGTGATGAAGGATAATATATAAAGTGCTATACACGTGTTAGTGGTTCCAACAATGGCAGACTGGTCAGGGACAAATACACCTTTTAACTATTTTAGTTGATTTATTTATTTTAGTATTCTTTAACAAAGGACCGTGTGTGTTCCTCTTCCATGTGCATTGTATTTGGCATTCTTAGCACACAATTTGTGTTCTCACCAGTGAACTGGGACTATAATTTGGGAGGATTGAACAATTGTTATAGGTTTTTATAATTGTACAATCCTCCCTTATTATAGTCTTAGTTCACTGGACCAGTAACATATACTTGAGGCTACTGTACATTCATGAAACAACAGGGAGAGGACACTTCAATGGTTTTTGACCTTATATTTTGCTGGGGGGAAATAACTGATGAATACATTGCTTACAGTCATGTTTAAAGTGGGCATTAAATCTATCACTTAATTATCTTTATAGTTTCTAGATGTTAGTCCCATTTCTTCAGTCTAATTTCTTCAGAGTCTTTCTTTTCTCTGTCCATATAGGCCTACTAGGAAAGCAAAGCATACAATAAATAAAGAAGGAAACTGCCTCAAAAACAAAAGTGAGAAAAAACGTGGCAGAAGCGGACCGACTGAATGATATCTAAAAATATACATTTACGAAGTACTGCTCTTAAATGAAACCATTTAAGGAGTTAGGCTAATTATTTCCACAAAAAAACTGTTGTACACTTTTTCCTGAAAAGCGAGCAGTGGAAGTAAATGTATTCCTTAGGTAATTTATATTTTAGCCCATACGAGAGACAGAGTGTGTGAGAGAGAGAGAGGGATATGTACGCTTCACAGCATTGTAGATTAGTGGTTGTAACTGATCTAAATGGTACATTTCCTGCATCACATTTAGGGTTGGGTACCTTTCGCATCTGAACCAATACCACTACCGATACCTGGAATTCGGTTCTGGTACCCAACGGTACTTTTTTCGGTACAAATATTTCAGTTGTAAAAATAATTCAAAACCTATTTACCTAGAACATTGTTATTTATTTAGAATATTTTACACTGACAGAAATTAAACACAAACAAAAATAAAACCCCTCTCTCCTCCCAAACCCGTCGCTACAACCAACTAAATTGAATAATTATTCTACTTTTATTCTTGTATTTGTATATTATTCTATTTTAGCCTGTTTTATTTTCATCATCACCGTTTTTAATTGCTCTTTAATGTTTCATGTAAAGCATTTTGAGTTGCTGAAAGGTGCTGTAGAAATAAAGTTGCCTTGCCTTACAACCTCAGCCTGTCAGTCAGTCCCCAGGGCACAGAAGCCACCGTTGTGCCTGCTCGTGTCAGAGGAAGTGTAATGTCAACAGCACTGCGACCGCTTTCGGCTCACCATTAATATCTTATCACGGTGAAAGGTGTCTCCGTGAAGTTTTGAAAAACTGTAACCACACTTGAAACCACTTTATCGGCATTGCCGTGACTCACTCTGACTTCGTCCGCACGCTCTGTGTCGGACCTCTGCTCTCTGTCAACATGCAGAGAGGACAGATCACTCTCAGGTACCGAAATTTGGCACCGTTTGACTTTACGTGAACCAATACTCGGTAGTACAGACGTGATTCGGTCGGTACCGGGTTCGGTACCCAACATTTAACATTAGTCTTCTGGTCACTTTTAAGGCAAAGAGTACAACTGCTCATTTGTGCAAATAATTAGCTTAACTTCTTGAATGGTAACAGTTTCAGTTAAGAGCAGTGATATGTAAATGTGTATTTTTAGGCTACTTACGCATTCAGTCGGTCCGTGATCGTCTGCCTCGCTTTCTCTCGCAGTTTTATTACAGCAGCCCTGTTTCTTTTTTACAAATATAAGCTGCTGCTCACTTTGTGTAAAGAATACACAATGCGTATTCTCCATTTTAGCATCAGTAAATCTGTGATCGATACCGTGGTCTATTTAAGAAAGCCTTGAACGTGCGCTTATCCCAACTATGTACACCTGGCTTGAAAAGCTTCACCTTCTTATCCTGGCTCGGCAAACGTGCAACCAATTAAGCCACTATGAGCGGATCACATTAAGTCAAGCTGCGCTTTTTCAGTTATCCTGGATTTCTTCATTCTACTTTTGTGCAACAGGCCACGGAATTACCAGCAAAAGTATGTTTAAATGCTAAGGGGAGCTGCGTTTGCACTACGCTTGTTTTTTTTCTTTTTTTCTTGTAGCCGTGATATTCACGTTCGTGTGGTGGTTGTTTCAAGCGAGTTAGCAAGTTTGATGTGTTGGCAGAAACATACCAATTACTCTGAGCAATGTCAGCACACTATTTTGTCTTATCCACTTGTTTTTGTCCATTGTATTTCATGGTCCAGTACAAATAAAATGTGTTAACAGTAACGTTATAGACTGACGAGCCTGATCTCCGGTTACATGATTGTCCACTGCAGGGTGACGTCAGGTTGCTTTTCTTCAAAAGTTGAAAAGGTCTTAACTTTGAAATAAATGGAAAGACCTTAATTTTTGCCACACTAGAGCATTAGCGTTATGAACTTACTAGAGCATTAGCGTTATGAACGGTCGTACTATCTTTACTTTTATCAAATCGCCTGAAAACTACAACAGGCTCATTACAGTATAACCATACAGATGTCTTCACACATCAGACTGCTTGCTTGTAACTCAACATTTCTCTACTCTTGGCTGAGATGGACGACATAACTGTGCATAAATTAGCCAGCAGCTAGCAGCTTAATACCGACAAAACGCCACACTAAATTTCAGCCTGCGTGATTCGAATCCCAAAATTGAAAATCAGATACCTACCCGTCGAACAAATATTCAGATCCAGCCCTAGAAATTATTAATTACTTAAATGATTGCAATCTGGACCTGGATAATCAACAGGAAATGTATGGATAGCTTAATAGGAATATAATAGGATCTGTTTGAAAGACAGCTGCTTTACAATTTGGATAATCTTTAGCAGAGTTCTGTGCTCTTTGTGCTTTCGAGGTTTAAAGTATACTACTGTAAATATTTAATACACAATATGCACTACTGACATGGAATCACTGATATTTTCAATTAAGACTAATGGGTTTAATTTGGACTTTTGTGCTTTTTGCATTCATTAGTGGCAGGTTTCCATGCTTGGTCATTATCTCTCTTTGGGATAACATTTATATATTTCATCCTAGTCTTTTGAATTTTGTTTCATCAGTTATTGAGCAATTTTTTAACACCGTGCAGTGGAAACTGAAAATAAAATTTAGTTCAGTTATTGCCGGTGGATGTCAAACAGCCAAGGTATTTTCCTGTTTGTTTTTCACAGACACCTCACTGTTTAAGGATTATAAAAGCAGAAAGGGAAAGATGGCCCCATGGGAATGAATCTGTTTGTAATACACTTTGTTCCCTGTCTAAAAGGGTGCTCATTTTAGAGAGAGTTTGTGTGTTTGCGGTGTCTGTAGCAGCAGAGAGAACATTATAGCTGTCTCATGGCCCATTTCCCTTCCTCAGCCTGCTGCTCCCCTGTGGCTTTCAGATGAATACTGATCTCTATCTCTCTCTCCCGCTTTCTCTCCTCTCGTCATCCGTCCGTCCTCCAGCGACACACTTCTACATCCCTGTCCCCTGGGTGTCCATGTTTATGCCTCGTCTCTCATTGTTTCCCTCTTCCTCACCCCTCTCTTCCTCTTCTCTCTCTCTGCCAACTTTTTGAACATCTCCTCTCATCCCTTCAGTCATCTTGTCTGTAATCATTTTGTAATCTGTGGCCGGCCTGCTATCAATGCATCATGTGGGTAATAATGGTGATCATGATAGTGATTTGTCATATTAATATGCTTACCATCTGCATTCACAGACACGTTAAATGGGTGCAGACTTAACTGTGTGAGTAATTTTTATTCCAGAATGACATCACTGACCTAAGAATCAGATGTGTAGACTAGTGTCAATTTTGTCACCTTTTTTTTTTTAGTCTTGTGCCAAATGTCCTTGTTAGTCATATTTAGTCATTTACATATCTTTTTTTTTTTTTTTTTGTTAGTCAAGTTTTTGTTTGTCTCAACCAAGTCAAGACTAAAAGTCTCGTCATTTTAGTCTAGTTTTAGTCAAAATAGAACTCAAGTTATCTTAGTCAAGTTTTAGTCAAAACATTTTAGTCTTTTTTTTTTTTTTTTTTTTTTAAATAAATTATTTCTGAGATTTAATTCTGATAAACATTTCAGTCAAATAGCTATGACCTATTCAGATTTTTTTTCTCAATATCATTGTACGTAAAATGTGACCAAATATCGAGCCTCTTCCTTATTTCACCAGTATATTCCTGTTAAACGACAAAAACAACCATTGGACGGGAAAGGGGTATTTTACAATAACTTTGAATTCAGCACAAGGCTGGCGAGGCGAGTTTCAAGTGAATGCAACGGACAATTGCAGCTACAGACAGACTGTCGTACGTCTCAGTGTTGGAATCCTCTACAGTGAAATGCAGACAAACTTCTACACTGTTTAGCTGTCAGCATTTTAACCGTGTTTACTCCAGCTGCTAGCTAACGGTAGGCTAACATTACCTGCTGTCAAGTGAAGTGTTATAGTGACATGCGGCGATGTTTCAGTTACCTCTAACGTCCGTTTCGAAGCATCAGAGAGAAGCGCATTCATTTAAGTGGCACCGAAATGAGGCACCGAAATACGCTTTGCTATTCGGTCCGGTAGATAACTGTTGTTAAGACACGGAATATTATATATATACAGAATATTCTGTCTCATGATGAAAAGATGATTGTAGACAAAAATGAAGAGATATTTATTTTATTTTATGCAAAACATTTTAGTCTCGTCTTTTTTTGTCAACAATAATGCATGTTAATTTAGTCTTAGTCAGCGTTATTGGACATTGGTGCAGTCTCGTCATCATCTCATATTAGTTATGTAAAAAAAAAAAAAAAAAAAAAAAAAGGTCGAAGAACATATTTAGTCTCGTCTGACGAAATTAACACTAGTGTAGACAAATGTCAAATAGGGGTTTGATGAGGACAGTTGCACATCTTCTGGGATAATTTTTCACTCCTACGTTATTTTGTTGTAGAAACACACCACTGCAGGCTGCATCAGACACCACACAGCTGCTACTTTCAACATGCACCTACACCTAAAAACACAATCGGGGCACACATTGAAGTGACTGGCACATGATGGAAATATAAGTTCACTGGTTCTCAAACTTTTTGGCCTGTGATCCCTTAAAAGTGTTACCTTGCGACTGATCACAGTACATGTGTCTACCAAATTTGATTAGTTACACAGAAGAGTGATTACCAAGGAGGTCATGTTTTCAGCTTGGTTTGTTTGTTTGTCACCAGGATTACTAAAAACTGCTGGCTTGATTTTCATGATGGGACAAGGTAGAACCCATTCATTTTTAGAGCAGATACACAAACTGTTTTTCACTTTCTTTAAAATTTCTAAATGGGGCATTTGTGCTGCATTCATGTGGTGTCGGAATTATCAGGGAAAATCAGTTTTTGTAAATATGTTTTTGTATAGATGTATGTTATACATCTATAAATGGAACGTGGGATTGTTGCGACAGTGGTTTCTGCTCGCAGGAGGCTGTTCAATCCTTTTCATGGAGTACAGTAGATCGGAAGCTCCTCTTATATTGAGCAAGTATTGATTTTAGCAAAAATGTTAATGACCTTAATAGAATAATAATATATATTCTTTTAATTGGTTAGGCCATTGATCCGTTTTCTGCTGCTTATCAAGGTCCAGATTCCATTAATTTAATTAATAATTTTTATTCGGAATTGTTATACACTGCTGGCAAGTACTACTAGTTTTTGTCATACTTTTATACTTTGGTCCGTATGATCATAAAAGAGGTATTCAAAAATCTTTGTTGTATTAAAAAGGTTTTGAAAAGGCTTGAATGTAACCGGTGAACCCTGCGGAAACCCTGATTGAGCACTGGAGCCCGGGCACTTCTGTGTGTCGTGAATCACCTGACTAAACATGAGACCGGGGACAAGACATTACAATAGTGATCTTGGGTGTCCTCAAATGTTTTTTTTTCTTTTCTTCCCTGGAATATCTGTATGATTCTGTCAAAGTTGTTAAACACTGTCGGGCATTCTCTCTCTGTCCCCCCCTTAGGTGTACATGTACCAGCTGTTCCGCAGTCTGGCTTATATCCATTCCCAGGGTGTGTGTCACAGAGACATCAAGCCCCAGAACCTCCTGGTGGACCCAGAGACGGCCATCCTCAAACTCTGTGACTTTGGAAGGTTAGTTCCAGACTCTGGACGTGTCTGTCTATCTTTATCATTCTTTCCATTGTTGTGACGGTCTGTCTCAGTGTGCATGTTTAGTTGGCTGTCTGTTTGCGTAGCCATCTCTTTCTCAGTCTTGATTTTACTGTGTTGATCTGTCATATGTCTGTTTTCTTTGCCAACATGCTGTGATTTTTGTGAAAACAAAGAACCTCTGAAAAATGAAAGGTTCATGTTGACGGGCGTTCCCCTCATAGAACTTTCTCTCTTTCTCGTCTTTTTCTCCTTCATCTCTCTTCTACCATCTTCTAGTGCAAAGCAGCTAGTTCGGGGGGAGCCAAATGTGTCCTATATCTGCTCACGGTACTATCGTGCCCCAGAACTCATCTTTGGTGCCACCGATTACACGTCCAACATTGACATCTGGTCGGCCGGCTGTGTGCTGGCTGAGCTGCTGCTGGGCCAGCCCATCTTCCCTGGGGACAGTGGTGTGGACCAGCTAGTAGAGATCATCAAGGTACAGTATGGATACAACAAACAGCGGCTGAAAACCAACTGACTCCACAAGCAGCTAGATAAAAGGAGACATGGTGGAAAGTGCATTTGTAAGAACTATGGAAAAAGAAGCATTTATTGATACCTCACCAGTCAATGAGTGTGTGTACTTGTATTTAAAAATAGTATTTGAATACATTTAAATGCAGGTATCATTAAATGGAAAACCGTATATCCAGAAGGAAAATGCAAGCTGTATACTTAAAGGAGAAATCCGGCGCAAAATGAACCTAGGGGTTAATAGCATATTTGTACCGAGTCAACCGTTCTCTGGGATTGGTTTTCATGCTAATCAAATGTGACCAGTTTTAGCACATACCACTAACAAGGCTCAAAATAGCACCACACTTCCACTGTAGCATAATGAGGGCATCTACATGTAAAACAAAGCATTGAGAACTGTGTTCAGGCAGTTTATTTTATTCCCGACCAGTCGAACGACGAACGCCGTGCAACCAGTAACGTAGTTTAAGCACGGCGTTCGTCATTCAGCTGGTCGTGACTGTTTTCCCAAGGTGGCGCCTGCCTGTATACGTGAACGGTACAGTCTTTATAAACTATCTTTTTAATAAACTGCCTGAACGCTCGCAGTACAAAGTTCTCAATGCTTCGGTTTACATGTAGGGACCCTCATGATGCTACCGTGGAAGTGTGGTGCTATTTTGGGCCTTGTTTGGTGGTATAGAAATAGCAATTTCTTTTTACTTCACCAGTGCCCCGACGACTAGCGTTATAAGCCGACTAGCGTTATAAGCTAATTAGCGGTTTGCGCTAAAACTGCTCACATTCGATTAGCATTTGAACATATCCCAGAGAACGGTCGACTCGGTACAAATATGTTATTAACCCCTAGGTTCATTTTGCGCCAGATTTCTCCTTTTAATGTAAGAAAGGATCCACTGACAATTCCTCCTCCACATTTTGTATACAGGCATGCAGGACATATGGTTAATATTAATGAAACTCTTCATCCTTGTTTACAGGTCCTGGGGACACCAACAAGGGAGCAGATCCGGGAGATGAACCCTAACTACACAGAGTTCAAATTCCCTCAAATCAAAGCACACCCTTGGACAAAGGTATGTTCCCACTGCTGGGGAATATTAATCCTGGTTACCAGTTATGTAAAGTTTTAGAGTTCCTATATATTTATACTGTATATTATCTCTCTGAAACAGATTTCCCCCCCCTCTTTATGGGTTAAGAAACTGGAATAGTAGACTTTTAAAAACACTGATGCTGCCACCCAGTATTTTTAATTGAAGCTTTAAAATAGAGAAAATGAGTAGCATTATGACACAGTTCAGCACGTGCTAAATATTATATTATCATTTACGTTGCTTATTGTCCCAGACTGGATAATGAGACTTTGAAGTTGATTTTGTTATGTTTTGAAGAGGTGTATAATTCAGGGAACTCGGATACAGTAAATTTAGCGCATGTATCTTTTCCCTCGCTGTAGTTTCTGTTGTTGCCATGGTCACACAGCGAGCCACAACAAAAATTAGCCATCCTTAACTTTGAATTCAGCGGCAAAGAACTGTGCACTAGAGCGGCCGCCACCCTACCTCTCCTGCCTCTCACTGTCTGAAAGCATCTTAAGTCTTGGATTTACATAAACGCACATTTCTAAATGTCTCTCACTATCAGGTGTTTAAGCCTCGTACCCCACCAGAGGCCATTGCCCTCTGCTCTCGACTGCTGGAATACACGCCGGTAACCAGGCTGTCTCCCCTGGAAGCGTGTGCGCACGCTTTCTTCGATGAGCTGCGTCAGCCCAATACCCGCCTGCCCAGCGGACGAGAACTGCCACTCCTCTTCAACTTCAGTCCCGTTGGTCAGTTTACCTCTCTGTCATACTTTATTCTGTGTTTGACCTCTGATGACCTTCACATAGTTTTCATGTTTGGTTGTCATGTCACTGCACCAAAAGTATTTTATATGTAATTAACATTTGTTTGCCTTTTTTAATTCCTCAGAGCTGTCTATCCAACCCCAGTTGAACTCCACACTCATTCCTCCTCACGCTCGTGCACAGACATCGCCTGCCTCACATGGTATGTATTTAGATCAAGATTTTTAGTCTATACAAGATATAAACAAATTGCAAACCGCCAAAACTAATCCAGAGCATCTAATTGACTGCCAGAAGTGATGTAGTCTTGGACATGTCCAAAACATATGTAATAGGTTTGCAGGGCCTTGTTTACATCTGTCTTGTGTGGGTTTTAACTCTGGTCAAATTACACTATTTTGAATGCTGTCTATTTCATTGACAGACCGTATTGAGGAGTTTTATTATTATTATTATTATTATTATTTATTTAATCATGTATTTTTTGGCTGTTTTTTATTTGGCTTTTTGTCATTAAAATAGTGTGGGAGTCAAAATATCTTTTGTCCACATGGTACATTCTGGCCTTTATGACCCTGACCAAAAACTAACCTTAACCACAGTCTGAACTTTAACCCTGAGCCATTTTAACTTAATCCTACAAGTAGCGTTTGCCCAGACATTGAATGTCAAAAGACTACTTTTCAGACTTTTATGCATATTACGTGACAGACATTATTATCACTTGATAGACAGTTAAGTATCATCACTGAACTATCTATTATTTCTGTGAAATTAGCTTTGTGTTGGTGACAAGTGTGCTCCCTCTCTCCCCCTGCAGAGGGCAGTGTGTCAGACAGTACCGCTCAGCCCAGCTCAGCACCTGGATCCATCAACAACAGCACCTGAGCATCCATCCCTCTGTCATCCTTTCTTTTTGTCTTCCCCATTTTCCTTTTCTATCCTCTGCTCTTCACCCTCTCAACCTTCCTCCTGGCTCCAAACCCTTAAAATAGAAAAGAAATAACTATACACACCCACATAAACACTCAGCTTAGCTATTTTCCCTGAATTTTAACCATTTACAGTAGAAAGCAATTTCTGTGGCTGCTAGCTTCAGGAAGGTGTTTGGTTGTTTTATGGTTATTTAGGTATCCACGCTTGGGCTTAATATAAGCTGCAGTTCAAAGTCTATGGTGTCCCTCGTCTGGCCTGTTAGAATAAAGAAAATGTACGTTGGTTGGGATGTTGGGGAGATGAGGGGAGTTGTACATGTTATGTGGATTTTCTGTATTATAATCTACAGTTGACTTTTATCCCTTTTTTATGTTCATTTTATTTGCATTAGCGCATTTTATGTGTGGCCGTGGTGCCATTGAATGGGGTCCTGATTGGCTATGGAGAATGAGGGCCATGTGTAAGGCCTGACTAATGTTGACAATCATCCTTAGTGGGGTCAAAAATGACACCCTTGTAGTGTACATGTTTGATCGTACAACCCACTGAACTCTTCTCAAGTATTGTCAGTTCACCTAGCCCAATGGTGAACAAATGTAAAGATTTTTTTTTAATCTCCGAGTTTGATACCAGACAGAACATATTGGCTGATTTTGGCTCATTTTAGATAGAGGTGGTTTTAAATTTTATTACAAAGGAGGGCACCACAGCCTGTCTTTACTTTACGCGTGTTTTTGAATATTTGCTCCTCAACTGCCTTTTTATGTGAATGAGAGGGAGCAGAGTGCACATTTTCAGTTTCTTCTGTATAAGCTCATGTTTGCATTGGTTAAGCTGGAAACCATGCGTTTCATGTTAATTCTTAAGTGAGTAATGCGCATCTCCAAAGGGAGTAAAGAGGAAGCAAAGGGGCAAGTTATATGTACTGTCCAGCTGTTAACATAACTTCACACAGAGGGAGCAGTTGGTATGGGGCTCCAGTTGCATCTGATACAGAAGCCTCAATGATGTCTCGCATGTCATCAACATGGTTGCCTAGCACTGTAGGGTGAAAAGTCACCTCATTAATTATGTCACGTTACGGTGTTAAGTTTCATATCGGCTTGATTATGTTGAAGATTCAGGTACAGAGAGACTACTGGCCGTTTTCACTGCTCACCTGGCTCGTCATTGTCACTTCAGCTAGTATACATAGTTACTTTTTGTGCAGGAGGAGGACTGAATTAATTTAGTTTGGTTTGTACGAGAGATTCGTTCCCCTTCCCAAACCGCCTGCGTCACTCTATCATGTTCTTCTTGTCCTGTGGTGGTAGTAGGAACTGATGGTGAATGATTTACTCAGCCTAACAGTCCACTGTCGGCATGAAGCAGTTTTCTTTCTTCCAACCACGCAAATGTGCATGTTCAGCCCAAGTTGACCACACTATGTTACTTCCACTAATCTCAATAATAATCAGACCTGAAATGATGCTCAAACCCCAGGAACCCAACAGCTTTTGGAGCCTACCCTTCCGTTCCTTTTTGTCCTCCCTCTGCCTTCCGCTTCCCTCTTTGCTCCTTTTTTTCACTGCTAAACTGTAAATATCAAGTACCTTTTATTTTATTTTGTTATTATTGTTATTATATTGTTGTTCTTGTAATTTTTTTTCTTTAGTAGACCGGTGCAGCAGCAGCCGGACTGTTTATCCTCAGTCACAGTCTGTAAATACAAGTTCATTTCAGTCCCTGGTTCAGAAGGGGAAAAACAGAACAAAATGTTTCATTTTTATTCTCTCTCCCTCCATTTCTCTCTTCACGACTTTTCCTTTTCCCCCATAAATGTTGTCATAACTGTTTTATTTATTCTATTGTGTTTTTTTGGGTGGGGGGGATGGATCTTTTTCCACTGGGGTGGTACAATTGAGTGGTTAAGGTTTTGTTTTTTTTTTATTCCAAATTTTAGTCCAGCAATGTCACATGTAAAACGATTTCACATCCAAGATACTGTACTGAGATCCAGACGTTGGTGTGTATGTGTGCTTTCCGATTAGTAGTCTTGTGTGTATGCAGGTGCACATGGTAGCCAACAGGTGGAACTCCAGTTTTTCATTTTAACTTCAATGTGAAGGGAATGTTACAAGCCTCTGGATCTGTGGTGTTGGGAGAGAGCACGGATCACCGTGTGTGTGTGTGCGTGCGTGCGTGCGTGCGTGTGTGTGTCTGGAGGAAAGGGGAAATAATGAATCTGTCCATTGACCTATATCATCTCCTGTGTCCGACCGTCTCCCATTTTCGCTTACTGTATGTCGTACGAGTGTGATGGGTCCTGTTAGTACTGTGTATGTTTCACAGATACTTCATGAGTTTCTTGAGGTGTGTGCGTGCGTGCGTGGATATTATTCTCAGTACTCCTGACTTCCTAAATGAAGAGCTGATTAAATGTGCTATTTTAATGCTTTTTTTTTCCATCTTCTGATCTGTCACTTTGTTTTTAATTTGCTGTGACCCTGCTCTTTTATCACCCTCACATCTGAGGGTAAAATGTCATTGTTGGGAACAGAACGGTTGGAAAAAGGAGATGATTAACAAGCAGAGAGAGGGATGGAGGGAGAGAGACAGTTTTTGTTTGTTGGTATAAATAATTAAACTCATTAATAAAGTGATGAAACTGTTCCTGTCTCACATTCATTATTGAATTATGCCTGAAGAAATTGAACCATGTTAACATGACCTCAGTGGGGAAATAAGTTATAATGATATTAAAACAGCATGTTTATTGATAACTCTCTTGTCCTGTGTATACAAGGAAGAAGCTTGTTTGTATTTTGCATAGTACTAGGTGAATGTGTTCAGTCTAATTACCACACGGCATTTCTAGCCCACATAGTAATCCAGGAGAGATGCACCAATATGGAATTTCAGGGCCAATAATGAACAGTTATCTGGTTGTGGCCGATACAATAACCAATAATATTACTCTTCCCTGTCTCTGGTTTCTTCAGTAGCAGGGAGGGTTTACCAGTAGTGAACAAGATTATTAGAATTTAAGTGAAAGTACTAATGCCTCAGTCACAAAAAGCTCCATTACAAGTAAAAATCCTACATTTAAAATCTTACTTAGTACAAGTACAGCGGTATTATCAGTAAAGTGTGCCTAAAGTAAAACTGCTCATTCTGAACACACTAATGAAAACACTAATATAATAAAATATATACATATATTATACAATAATATACACTATAATGGCAACCAACCTATTCCCCCCTCCCTATATTGCAGTGTAATCGTGCTACATAATGAATACTTTTACTTTTGATATTTTAAGTACATTAAGCTGATATTATGCAACAGCATTTCAAATGCAGGACTTATTATGTATGTATTAAGTATTTTCACACGTGGTAGTGGTACTTTTACTTCAGTAAAGGAAAAGTACTTCTTTCACTGCAGAATAACAGTAGTTATGAAATATCCTAATGAAGTGAAGATCCATGTACTAAAGATGATTTTGTTGTGTAATTCTAGCTGATACAACCCAGCAATCCTCCTGAGGATGGATCTTCCTGCTGGTAACTCGGGATGCAATCTGTTTTCAGTCAAACACCGCTATGAAGAGCAGTGTGATGATGAGGATCACTGCTTATAGGCCTTTCTCACAATGAATGTTAACTAATTGTACTGAATACAAAAATGTATAAACATATCAGGTATGATTCATAGGATTTACTTTAGCTTTGTACGAAACCTTTTCATGGAGGGACTAATGAAATGACGCTCTCGTTACGCCCTGAAGTGTAGTTGGTCGGATCAGTGAACTGTGGAAGGGACCAGATTCAGCATGATGAAATCACAACGGTTGTTATGGGAACCATGCTATTGCAAATGTCAGTGAAAATGTTTTTGACCTTGACTGATGAAATTTTGCACTGCCGTAGTTTGATTATACCAGAAGTGTAAACAGAGGGAGGCTGGTATTTTGTGGTGGTGGTGTACTTCTATATGTCTTAACTCTCATCTCTCTTTTTGACATGCTCTAACTTTTGCTTTAATGTATCCGAGCATCACATTGAATTCAGGTCTCATTTGACTTCAGCACACACCTCAAACATATCTGGCTGAATATCTTTATGGTCGCTTAATAAGGACCAAGGAAGCCTGTCTCAGAGCAACTCACATTTTTCATTCAGACCAGAATCTGCCGCTCCCTGCTGTAAAAGAAGAGCAGAGTTTAATGAAGTCTCAGGGTGTCTGTGAACTTTCTTCTTTCTCAGAAAATATTTATAGGCTCTGGCAGAACCTTTGCTGCCCGGTGCTTGACTAAAATCTCTTGGTTACCTTTAAGTCTGCCCCTTAAGTTCAGCTCAGATAAATTAATACTTTGTCCTTGTCTGACCTGTCCCTGTCCTTGGTCTCTATTCATAAACGCAAAGTCAAGTCTTACGTAGATATTTTGCATTGATCATTGTTGAAGAAAGATTTTGGTTCATGAAATATTTGTTGAAGTTAAAAAGTTTAGTTACACTTTACTTGAAGGTATCTACATAAGAGTGACATGACACTCTCATGAACGTGTCATAAACATTATAAACAAGTCAAAAACGTTTATGACATAACGCTTCTTTTAGTATGTGTCATTCGGTTTTTGTTATGACAAGTTAGGGTTAGGGTTAGAGTTAGAGTTAGGGTTCATGTGTCATGACAGTGTCATGTCACTCTTATGTAGATACCTTCAAGTAAAGTATTACCAAAAGTTTTAGCAGGGCAATGTAATTGTAGCCTGGGAAAACCCTGACGAACTTATGGCAAATTTGAGATTTGCTCTGCACTCTCAGTTACAACTGAGAAGGGTCTGGTGTCAACCAGGCTAATGTAATTGTGTAAGCAGAAGAAATCCTGTGATACTGGGTGAATAATGTTTGTTATGTTTTTAAAAATCAATGATATATGTATATATATATATATGCCTATGGTATTTATCCATCATTATAATGAGATTCACCAAATCAGATATAGTAGAGGAAAGATTATCTAAATAGAATCTTGAAAAACATTATCTATCGAGACATGGATGTCATTCCAAAAATGTAAAAAAAAAAACCCACAAAAAACATGATCTATGGTTTCTGTTTCCAAAACTGAATTGTTGCAAAACCCTAGTCGGATGAATAAATATTAGTTTTATAATGTGTTTCTTTCTACCTAATAACTCTCCCTAACTGATACAGGTTTATAGTTATGAATGATCCCTTCCACTCTGTTATTTCAACCAAAAAAACATAAAAATAAGTAAATGCTCCCAAAACACATTTCATTGGAAATATAATCACTTGAGTATTATTGATAAAAAGATATATATGAATGGGGAACTATAGGTGAGTCTCTAAATATCAATGTTCATATTAATATGTCATATAGTGTTTGTATCCTCTCATTTTGAATTAGAGAAAAATACTATTAACCTATTTCCATAGGAGAGTAGCATCGGCGCTCACAGGTCTAAATTAGGTGGAGATGAGAAAACAACACAACAAGAGATGAAGAGGAGGAGGAGCAGTCTCTGAACTGTATCCTTCAGTGAAAAACATGGCTGCTAAGTCGTCATCAAGGTGATATGGTTGAATAATGTTATCCTGCGGTGTGTCGGGCAGATTGCACAGTTTCTGTGATGCTTTAATGACCCTCGGCCCCGGGCCCTTTGGCTTAATGCCTGGCCATCTCTTTAATACCATTTGGAGTCAACTTAAGCAGTCTGGAGGAGCTGCTTATATTCTCAATCAACCAATGGGGTACATCAGGGCACTGTGTAATTCTGGGAAATGAGGCGAGTGTGCTATATGACTGACTTCTGTATCCTATAGCCCATATAAGGAGGGTAAATCTGATAAGTGTAAAGCTATAGCCTATAGGGTAGATTTAACAAACCTCTGTAGGTGTTTAAGTGCAGTTGAAGTCATATGAGGCAGTTATTGCTGACTTTCTTCAGTTGCAAAATTATATTTAAATTAAAGTACATCATATGTGTAATCCATGGACCAATTCAAACGGGATCAAAAAATAATTTGTCTTTTCCCCATTTGTCCCATGAGGTCCACCAGAAGTGAAGGGACTTTGCCTCTCTATACCTTTACGAGTTATGAATTGTTTACATAACAGCTTTCATGTCAGCAGATCTGTGTCTATGACAACCAAGCAAACTCCAATACAAGGATAACGACCCTGTGATACGGTTCAAAGCTATGTAAAAACAAAAAGCTTAAAATGGACCTTGAGTTGGGAGTGTTTTGTCAAACTATTATTTCTTAAATCGGTAATTAGGATAAGCATAGACAACAACAGCACACACTGCTAGAAGGTATGACCTAAAATGATTCCTAATATAAGTAGGCTATGCTATTATCAGTAAAATGTAGGCTACTTACAGTAGGCTATAAAATGTAAATGTATCTAATCTATAAGAATGGATTAGCCTATTTTATAGGCTGTGTTGGACCTGTATCTGCATAGTAACTAGTAGGCTAACTAACAGATAACTGTAGTGGAGTAAAATGTACAATATTTCCCTCTCAGATATAGATGAGTGTAAGTACAGAGTATCAGAAAATGGAAATACTCAAGAACAGTATATTTGACTGGACAGCACTGACCCTGCTGCTTCAATACTGGCGGGCTTTTGGACTACAAACTCCCCCAGTGTTATGTGTAGTCGAATACTATTGGTTTATGAAGTGACCTACACAGCCAATCAGATCGAGTCTTCTAACATGCAGAAAAAACTGAAGTTGTCGTTCTATTTCCTCGATCGTTAACGTCTGAGTGCGGTGAGTTATGTTGAATAAATTTTACTTATTTTATATGAATGCTACTTTTTCGGTGACATATTTCACAATGATATTAATGTATGGAGGTTTTCAACGGGGGGAGACAGCTAATGTTAACTTTTAGTCTGTCGCCGCCATTATACCACCGAAGAAGCGTATCCCGCCCTCCTTCTTCGGTCTTTTCTTCTTCTTCTCCTTGGTACTAGAAAGTAAGCACCACTGGTCCAAGTGGTAAAAGGGGTTTAGTCGCTGGCTAATTTGGTTTCTGCACCCGCTATCGAGGAATGATCTGACGGTTGTTTTATTAGCTTCCGAGCTAGCAAGACAGCTAGCTACCACGCCGGGGGCACGTTAGCAATGTTGCTAGAAAAATGGCCATCGTTGCATGTTAGCAACACAGTAACGTTACTGGTCAGGGATAACACAGTTTGCTGCTAACCGTTAGCTTTGAGTCGCTGTTGAGTTGCTGTCGGTCGTGCGAGCTCGGGTCAGACCCCCAAGCAAAACGAGTCAAAGGCGCTAACATGATGATTGTTATTAGTCGACGATTGCATAAACTAGGAGTAATTGGTATTGTTTCTCGTTCCCCGTGTCCCCTTGTGAGTCAATATCGGGCTGACATTGTCCCTGCAGTAAACACTCATGACTAGCGTTAGCTAGGTTATCCTGTCATGCATGAAAGTTATTCAATGACATATTGACTAACTTTCATGGCATTTAGACAAATGTTAATTCATTCAACCTTTATTTATCCTCCAGAGATCATTAAGGGGCGACCCTCATTTACAGTGTCATCGAGTCAAAATTACCACCTGACTCAATAATAAATGCACATTGTAAAAAGCAAATTACAACTAGTGCTTGCAGGTAAATAGGTAAAAGCAGATGCAGACCACCTCTCATCTGATGGTTTAATGTTACTGCCAGACGGAGGTTGTAGCAGTGTTGCACAAACCAAGCAGTTTGAATCTGACCATCTGTACCCAGACAATGTAGCTTCTGCTGACAACAAGGGCGCAAACAGACGCATACTTCACTAGACTATCATCCCTACAGGGTGCAGTGGGGCTTTATTATGCCATAATTGACGGTTCAAATGATGTGGTTATATTCTTTCTTTTTGTACTATAAACAAGACCCATAAAAGACCAAAACAACAATGAATGTATCTCACTTAAGTATTGCCTGTGTAGCAAATGCCTGATAAAGTCTTATAGACCTTCCTTGTTGTCAGAGAACTGTTGAAACACATCAGAGAGTCACGACATTGTACTGAGTGACATGTTACTTCATTACAATGAATGTGGTTACTGTAGTATATTTTATGAGTTGATCCCACAAACACGTCCTGCTGCTTTAAATACTCACTAAATCTGCAGTTGCAAACAGCCCCCACCTTGGACAAGGTGCCTTTTAAAAAAAAAAAAAAAAAAAAAAAAAATATATATATATATATATATATATATATATGTGTGTGTGTGTGTGTAATTCATTTTCAAAGATTTACAGTAGAAACACATGGGCTTGTAGCTGAGTGTCACACAGACATGCTGGGAAGTTGGAAAGCAGTAAGAGACAGACTAACAGCATTGTTTTGGTCTTATGGGATTTGTCGATGATAACACAAATATGGAATATCGGCAACTTTATCCTTTAAATCATAGCTTTGTCTGCCAATTAAAATGATCAACCAGAAGTTGTGTCACATTGATGTCTTTCAAAGGTATTGATGTGTGTCTTTTAGTGTGTTTCTTTGATTTATAAGGTTCTTTTTTCAAAGTATCTGCTGGTGCAGTATGAGGTCTGATTGTTATCCAGTGAGTGGGAAGGATTGCAGACATTGTGTTTGATTAAAGCTACATTCAGCAGCAGCATGAGCTAGACTGCACTTCCAGAGGGTCCAATTACAGCACATATCTAATTGATGTTGGAGTTTAACGTCTGCCCGGCCCATGAAATGGCAGAGAGAGAGAGAGAGAGAGTTGGCAAGGTCTGTACCTGAGCAACAAACTGCATGGTCAAAATAACAATTAGCCCAGGCTCAGCTTCATGGTGAGTCATCCTGGCAACCCCAGGGTTACCCTCCTGGCGCTGTGTTCAAGCTGTTGTCTTGATAATATATGCAGACTCTTCTTTTCATCAGGAGAGGGCAATGTTCACAACCTAACTTCAAATGTATGTACTGGTGGGTAGGCATCTGTGCAAGGCTCACGTTGTGATATTACTTTCATATTCTAAGCATGCTGAGTTTTGTGAACTGTTTCACCTTTATCCAAATCAGTTTTGCATTGCTGCGTTTCTTATGAAATGTTTTTGATTTCTAATCCCCTGGCAGCCATGGAGAGTTCGTCAGTCTACATGTGCTTCCCTTGCTACCAGGAGTTCAACACCCTGGAAGAGGTGCTCGAGCACCAGTTGACGTGCACAGCTGAAGATGAACAGACGGAAACACCTGGAACCAACGCTGTCACTATTCCACTGCTACAGACTCGGGTAAATACTGGCACAGTCAACAATTTCCATTTATCATTATCTAGATTTTAGCTGGGAATAGAACCGAAAAAAAACATCAATATTGTGGTGGTCTGGCCTAAGGCTACATTTACATTGCTACATTTTGGTTTAAAAACAAATATCTTTTGCTACCTTAACACCTCACATTCACACTGCTCTGGCGTGTCAGAGCCCCTAAACTGTAGAAAACGGAGACCTTTGGCAACACTGACGCCAATGTTTCGCCGCCTGATTGGCTCATGACGTCTCGCTCTCTGAGACTAAGCTACTAACGTTACCATGGCAACTACCAAGGGCAGAATATACATGCTGCCTCCTGTTTATCCCGGCACGCGCATGCCCAGTATACAAGAATGTTCATGCTGTTTGACAGAGTTCGCTTTTTCTCAAAACTCCACTTAAAAACCAAAATGTAGCAATGTAAATGTAGCCTGAAACAACCAGCAGTGTGATTGCATAAAAGCCTCTGACTCAGATCTGGAGAATGATCTTGAAGTGACAAGTATAACTTTAGTAATAAATTGACAATGTTCTTCTACTCATCATAGTAATGGTGACCTTGATCAGAGCACTTAACATTGAGTTGTTTGCTCTGATTTACCGACTCATTTCAAGGGGTTGCTGTGTATTAATATCTGATTTAGGTGTACGCTGACATCATATGTTAAGTCATAGAATAACCAGTAGGTGTTTTTTCGCTAAGATAGGAATAGTGCTTATTAGGTAATGAAAAACAGCTATAATATACACCCCAGTGAATTAGTTTTAGCTAGGTGTACCTAATATACTGGCAACTGGGTATAAATGCCAACGCTGATTTATTTTTGACAATGTTCAGTTGAGATGCATAAACGCGCCGTATGAGTTTCCAAAATTATCTTAAATTAAGTAAAAACTAATATCATCATAAGCAATCACAAATACTGTATGTTAGAAGACTTGTAAACCATACCTTTTGTAAAATGTGAAGTTTGTTTTATTCAAAGTCTTTTTGAAGTCAAGTGGTCAGTAGACATGGAGATCTTGACATTACATATAATGTCTTGGGCTTGAATGGCTGGAACAAGTACATGTGCATACTTTATGCAGGTAAATGAACCTATTTAAACCAAATATATGGCACTGTGTCATTGCACCAGTACATTTGTCAGACCTCTATCTGATCTGATCTATCCCTGATGAATTGGCAATGGCTGTGTAGTAAGGCCTGCTGATTATTTAACAGTTTTCGAAGTACTTAAGTGCTACCTGGAACTTCTTTCTGTCTAGGGTAATGGCAAAATAACACATTAGCACGTTGTTTATCAGAGTAATGACTTACAAGAGAGGCAAACAGGTATAACTGGCAAAAGTGTGGCAGCGCTAAAAGTGGATGGATTATGGAGTGTTGGACTTTAAAATCAGGCTTTATTTTACAGAATCTAGCGCATGATATAGATTTGAAATAAGCTCTGTTATATCATACATATCAGGTTGTATATATGATACAGTCCAATAGCAACGTGGTTAAAAGAAATATGTCAGTACTGCATTTTGGGCATACATTTGATAAATCACAGTATAGGTAAAGATGGAAAATTGGGAGCAGAAGGGGATGACGTGATAAAGGTCGCAGGCCAGATTGAGGTCAAGGATGCCACATTAACGTGGTACATGACAATAACAATGAATAATTAGTTTTTGTGGAAATTTTCTTTCTTTGGGGTTTTCCTTCTTTGTACTACATGTATGGTTCAGTGTGTAAATTCAGTTGTATTTCTATGGTTTTGCCTCATAGTAAATTTGAGAGGTCTGTGGATTTTTGCATTGTATAATTTAACATTTTTTCCATTATGTGTCCTGTTTGGTATATATTCTTTTGGGATGAATTTCATTGAAATGCTGAGCTCTATTCTTTCTGAATTCTGCAAAGATATTTATTTGAATTGCAGAGTTTGTAAGTTGTATAATGGGGCAAGTTATTCCAGTTAACTTTGACATATTGAGCTCAGTCTTGGTGCAACTGGCACCTTTTTCTTTGACAGCTTTAGAAAGCCCTCGGGGTTGAAAGCAGTCATTGGCTCTCGTTTGGCAGTAGGGTGCATGACTGTCTGAACCTGTGCCTGAACTTCCATCCTTACAGTCTTCAACATATGTCCATAAAGGACCTTACACACTCATGACAGCCAAATTGCATCCTGAGTCGCAAGCGGGAAGAGGAGCATGAGAAATGCATCAGTCAGTGCCACCCTTTCTCCTGATGGATCGCTCATTGGCCTTCTCATAGATGAATCAGCTGGAGAAACACTATAAAACCTGGCGACCTTATGGCTTCCTTAGCCCCACTTTGCTTTTAAGCTGGTTTACTGCAAGCATCCCCACCTCATTGCCATCATTTCTGTGTATATAATGTGACTTTGCTATGAAACAATGACTTTTTATATCTGAAATGGAGACAAAGAGCTCTTTTAACAAATGTTTCTTCCCATTACTTAGATGAGTGATGGAATTCAGGCAACTATAAGGATAGGACATAAAAACCAATGTGCTTTAGTGTAACGGACACTTAGTTTTTGTCTCCTGTATCTGGAAGTGAGAGGATCAAGCACTAAAGGAAAATGCTGCAGAAATGTCTCCTCAAAACGGTCCACTAAACAGGTCAAGGTTTGCCTTTTCACCTTGCTCTGACTAAACACATTCACCCCTTCTTCTGATTTTCATTTTGGACCAAAGTATGACTCATCTGCTGCATCTGTAAACGTCCCTATCGACATACTAAAATATGCACTTCACCATTAGAAGCTCTCCAACAATGATTTAGTAATTTGGTAATAAAATTCACTAGGGCTGCTCTCTGAAAGCTTAAATCCTTTTCTTAGTTGTAAAAATTATAATACGTTAACTGCATGGTCATGTGTTGTTAGACCCTAAGACTCGAAATGTATGTGTATTCAGTCTTCGTGCACTAGTTAGTGGCTTGCTACCTGCCTTGCTGATAATGCTAATAATAATCAGAGGCATTGCATAGTAACTACTTTTAGTAGTTTAATTAATTGTAATCAACAGCAAAACGTAAGCAGCAGATAAACACCACAACCTGTGCAATACATTATTCAAATAAATAGAGAGGTTTGATGTAGTCTTCTGCAGCAAGAAAAATATATGTGAAATATTATGGCAGGTTTATATAGCATTAAATTAGCCCGTCCATGAGGTCAGTTGCTAAGTGGGTGCAGACAAACCTTGTAGGAGAGTTAAGGGTCTTATATACTATGCGCAGCTCAGCTGGTGCGTGCAAATGTGACGTCATGAGATCGTTGTGACTCTTTTATACACGTTGGTGCAGTCTTCTCCTGAACAGCAGTGGCGCTAATGAGCAAAGGCTACCGACGTTGCATTTTCTACGGACTACAAGAAGAAGAAAAAGGTAAACAACGGCAGAACTGGCAGCAGCATTGCCGTCAATGATCCGATTTGATTGGATGACCTACTTGGTGGGATCACGCCTTTCATTCACCATAAAAGAACTCATCTTAACCCTGTAAGTTTACAAGACAGACTTGCAGTCACTCTGAGAGTCCTGGCATCTGGTTGTCGGCGAACTCGTTCAGGCTTCCTGTTTCCGCGCAACCTCTGCTCGCGCGCTATAAATCGGGGGCGCCGGCAGGATATTACGTCATTTTGACGCCACGATGGCGCGCGCCACCTTGGATGCATCTGGTATATACAGTGGGGAGAACAAGTATTTGATACACTGGCAATTTTGCAGGTTTTCCCACTTGAAAAAAAGCATGTAGAAGTCTGTAATTTTTATCATAGGTACTCTTCAACTGTGAGTGACGGAATAAAACAAAAATCCAGAAAATCACATTGTATGATTTTTAAGTAGTTAATTTGCATTTTATTGCATGACAAAAGTATTTGATACATCAGAAAAGCAGAACTTAATATTTGGTACAGAAACCTTTGTTTGCAATTACAGAGATCATATGTTTCCTGTAGTTCTTGACCAGCAGTTCACTGCAGCAGGGATTTTGGCCCACTCCTCCATACAGACCTTCTCCAGATCCTTAAGGTTTCGGGGCTGTCGCTGGGCAATACGGACTTTCAGCTCCCTCCAAAGATTTTCTGTTGGGTTCAGGTCTGGAGACTGGCTAGGCCACTCCAGGACCTTGAGATGCTTCTTATTCCTTAGTTGCCCTGGCTGTGTGTTTCGGGTCGTTGTCATGCTGGAAAACCCAGCCACGACCCATCTTCAATGCTCTTACTAAGGGAAGGAGGTTGTTGGCCAAGATCTCGCGATACATGGCCCCATCCATCCTCCCCTCAATACGGTGCAGTCATCCTGTCCCCTTTGCAGAAAAGCATCACCAAAGAATGATGTTTCCACCTCCATGCTTCACGGTTGGGATGGTGTTCTTGGAGTTGTACTCATCCTTCTTCTTCCTCCAAACACGGCGACTGGAGTTTAGATAAAAAGCTCTTTTGTCTCATCAGACCACATGACCTTCTCCCATTCCTCCTTCTTCTCCTACTTATTAGGCTACTTGTAGTCCACCACAATTCAGAGTCAAGTAGGCTATTGAACGTTTTACTTAACTATTTATTTTATAGCTTTAGTTACTTTGCAGCGTCAGATTAATAATACAAAATAATATGAATAAATTATGACATATTAAAGTGGATAAAGATGAGACTTTGTTGATCCCGTGGTGAAATTCACAAGGTACCTGCCAAGAATACTTCCGCTTTTATTTTGGTGAAAGTAATTCAAAAGTAACATGAGCATTACAATTCAGAGACAGTAGTGTTGTAATATAACTAATTACTCTCAAATGACAGTAATTAGTAATCAATAATGTATTACATTTTGGAATTAACTTGCCCAACACTGGTGTCAATAGGCTAGCCTATCACACCGTCCATCCTTCCCATTATTTGGGGGCAGTTAGAAAAGTGGTGGAATGGCTAGAAAACTAAAAGGTTTTAGAAAGGCCAGGTGCTGATTAACGTAAGATAAAGGTAACAGTTAGGCTCTTTATGTGATGTGATGGCAACTGACATAATGCAATGTCACCCATGTCAAATTTTTAAAAGCGTATCTGAAAATATCTGACCCATGTTATTTATTAGCCTATAATTGTGTTTCTGTCAGGCTTCAATCTTGTGCTTTTTTAGTAGTTGCTTTAGGCCTATTTAAAGTTGCTTTACTTGGACTACTTCATTTCCCTTCAGTAATCAGAAGAAGGCTACGTGTTAACCCGGTCTAACTCTCATCTTTAACACAGAAGTACTTAGGCATATTTATTATCTCTCTCTGCCTCCTGTTGGTTAGACTAACAAATATATGGGCAGGATATAAGAAAACATTTGTATAGTAGTTTCACTACGAGTACAGCCATTCATCCACTCCTCTACACAGTAATAATAATTTATTGTAATCTAGAAGGTAGTGATGAGCCAAACAATGTACTTTCAGGAGGAAGAAGTTTCCATGGGCTATGCCTCCTGTACAACAGTTTGTTTTCAATTTAATGTTAGGAGTGATAGCAGTAATTGTATAACATTTATGGTCTAGTTGTATATGGTTATGGAGTAACTAATAAATCTTGATTGGTGAAATTATATTATGTAGTATGGTGTTGGGTATCTCATAGGTTTCTCATTGGTGTGTGCAACGGTGGAGCATATATATTGGCGGTGGGCTGTCGGTGATTGGTGCGCGCGGGGAGGGCGGGGGGGGTGTTGTACTCAAAATTTATTCAAGGTTGGCAGGTCTGCTAACGCTGTGGTGACGGTCCATCTGCCTCTGATGTCCGGCTGCAAGTATAAAAATGTATTAAAAAAAAAAAAAGAGACGCTGTATTAACGTTACTGTTTAAAACGCTTTCCAGGTTAGTGGGGTTCATACCACTCAAAACCAACATTAAAAACGTAGTAATCTTCCCTCACCGTTTAGTTTGTTGCTAAACTGTGTGTAAAATGAGTGGTGACGTTTATGTTTTCAGGTAACGTTATTGTTGACGTTCAAACAGGCCTGTGTGTGTTTTGAGAAATATCTTTATACTGCAAGACTATATTATATTAAGTTGGATATTGGATGTGAAAAGAAGGAAATGGTTCTAGCGTTGCACTTTAGATGTGTGTGAATTTCCCACACCAGGAGTAATTTATATAGTTATATTTTATAGTGATTCATTATCTATTTTAAAAAATGTTCTATGTAAAATGTTCTATTAAAGAAAAGATAGAAAATAAATATTTGTGTGTGCTGTAGAGTGGTTAGAAAAAATTAAATCGGAATCGGCTAAAATCGGTATCGGCTGGCCTAACTCGGAATCGGCCTAGAAAGTTGTAATCGGTGCTTCTCTAGTTGGTAGGTGATCAAATACTTTGTCATGCAATAAAATGCAAATTAATTATTTAAAAATCATACAATGTGATTTTCTGGATTTTTGTTTTAGATTCCGTCTCTCACAGTTGAAGAGTACCTATGATAAAAATTACAGACCTCTACACACTTTGTAAGTAGGAAAACCTGCAAATTTGGCAGTGTATCAAATACTACCCACTGTAAGAGCCTTTAGGGTCTCCTCACTTGTGTGTACCATTCACTGTATGCAAATGTGTATTCTTTGTTTGTGGTATCATCCTCTACTGAAACTTCAACACCACCCAGCAATACACAGTCAAGTCATATTAATTTTGAGTAGTCATCTAGCTGTATTTTGTCTATTTAAAATAATGTACAGAAGCCAGTCAGTCGTTTAGTATTAATCACAATACGAAACAACAAGCGTATAAACTTTGTGCACTTATCACATAGGTCAAAAAGATTACATTACATTACATCCATATGCAGGTTTATCAAGGCGGGCCCCCCTACTGCAGCACGTCATGATGGCACAATGTCTATCCAGGATTTCGCTAGCCTCGTGAGACCGTCCTGATCTCGCGAGCTCCAGTTTTCCACTCGCAGATCAAAAAAAATAAATTTGGAGCCGTTAGCCAAACGACCGGGCCAATCAGCGTTGGTTTTGAGGTGGGTTAGGTGGTGATAGACCGATGGTTTATCCAATCAGCTAACCAGTATTATCAGCCAGCGGTAGCCCTAATTCTGTTAGCCGCTCGCTAATGCTTTTTTTCTCTTGGATCCTTCTTTTGGAATATGGTCCGGGAACCTGAAATGGTGCCTTTTCTTCCTAAATTCTCGTTACACAAACGGCAAATATCCTTTACCGACACGTTGCTTGCATGCTGAGCTTACGAGCTATGCTTTGCCTGCAGCAGCAGGGGCGGGCTTGTGGTTGTATTTTCATACGCTTTGTGGATCTGATTGGTTGATTTGGCCCGTCTATCACCAACATAGGTGATAGACAGATGGTTCATCCAATCAAATAACCAGTATTCCGCCCCTTCCCAAAAGTTCTCCAACGGAAAGTTCCCAGATGGATATGCCGAGCAAATGCGAAGCAATCCATCTGGCGGAGTCAGGTTAGGATTTCTTTTGTATGTTTGTTGCAATGAAGTAGCAAAAAACAGTGAAAGTTGCAATTTTTTTTGTATAGTTCTTTAAAAATAAAAAGGAAACTTGTTTTGGGGAGAATAGTAATTATTACTATTAATAATTAAAACACGTCAGTCGCGGGGGAAATGGAGCAGCAGCCCCGCCCGCTGCAGAGAGCAGACAGTATTGAAACAGCAGCAGCTTCAGTGACTTTATAGTGAAAAATCGAGGCATACATTGATTTTAAAATGTATACAGGTTGGCAGGACGGTCTGAAATGTTTTACACGGTCTTTCGCTGTACGTTTTGTTGGTAAATGTGAGTTGTTCGAGTCACACACGTCTCGTCTTTATAACAGAAACGAGGAAATTAATTTGACCCGTTCTCATTCCCGCTTGGTCAGTGGCTGCACGTGGGACTGCAGGGATTATCGCGAGTAATGAAAATGCGATAGGGGGCCCCGGCTGTCAATCAATATCTTCCAGTTATGCGGGCCCCTGATTGGTCCGGGCCCGTAAGCACCGCTTACCCTGCTTACCGATAGTTACGTGTCTGATGTTATGCTTTTTCAGACATTGGGATTGCGTGGAGGCAAAAAAAACCAAAATCTATATTTGAAAACTGGCTCTACTTCTTGCACAATGTAAAAAACGCTTCATTGAGAATGGTAAAGGCCTGTCCACTTATCAGAAGAATCACAAGTTCAGACTTGTGTGGTTTTTTTATAACAACTTTATTTTAAAATGAAACCTCTAACATTGCTAGGTTGCTGCAGTTATTGAGTGAGGGAGTAGTTTTTGGTGAGCCACTGTAAAAAAAAGAAAAAAAAAGAAATGCTATTGTATCAGCCAGACCACATTTGAAGGTGGTCTTCAGTATTCACACAACTAGAATGCTGAAACAAAAGCCCATAAATCATTAGAGTATGTGAAACATGTTGAACTGTCGTAATTGAGAATGTTTCAGACGTCTTTAACCTCAACCTTGATGTTCTGTTTTTATCATCCAAATAGATTGAGGGAGCAAATGTAAAACCCTGTGGAGTGACTCATTGGACCCTGATGGGCCTTTGATAGTTTTTCGGCCAGGCTGAAGCCTTATCGTGGCTGTCTGGAGCTCTCAGAGGAACCTTGGCTCTAAACACATGCTGCTCTAATTGACCTCTGTACCTCTGAACACGGACTTCTTATGCCTCATCTGACAGAAAGAACAGAATAAAATAAAAACTATGCAGTTTGTATTTACTTGATTCAGCTAATGTTTAGTATTACGAGGAGTCATTTCCTTTGTACACAGAAACAAGCGAAACATTAAAGATAATCTCTGATTTCTTTTTTTTCCCTCCCTTGTCTTTGCAGCAACAGGTAATAAATATATCAAAAGCAGCCCCACAGACTCATGTCCAAGCAGTACACTCCTCCGTGCAACCTGTTGTCAAGCAGGCTGCAGTCAGTGCAAGTGTGACATCAGACCAGCCCAGAATCCTCTACCAGTGTGGGGACTGTGATGAACTTTTCAAGAGCCTGGACCTTTGGCAGCAACACCGTAAAGAAGAGACATGTCAGCAGTCTGCCTCTGGGAGCAAGCTCCCCGACTCAAAACCTGAGCCAGAGACCGCTTCAGCTCAGAGCTCCCATACAACTTCAAATCCAGATGAAACCACATGTGAAATCCTTAAACCCGAACCAGTGGATAATCTCATAGCAGAGGAAGAGAGTCAGCAAGTTGCAGAGACCTCTTCAGCTCAGAGCTATGATCCTCCTGTTTCTGAGGTGGCTGCCTCGACCTCGAATCAAGAGGATTCGTCTCCCAGGAGGAGAGGGGCAAACAAAAAGCCTAAGCCTGAACCAGTGCTGCTGTGTGTGGACTGTGGCTCATGCTTTGGCCTAGTGTCTGAACTAGTGGCCCACCGTAAGACACAACATGGCTTTGAGGAAGCTCTGCACCGCTGCTCTGTGTGTGGGGAAAGCTTTCTAAACACCACACTTTTTCTTTACCACCGCAAGCAACACCGGCAGAAAGGCGAAGAAAAGGTGGTCGTGGATCCCGAAGAGACATCAGAGGAGGTTTGTGCTCAGAGCAACAGGACTGATGAGCAGGGCCAGGACGCCACTCCCTCCACCACTAGTGTCCCCTCCAGTTTCACACAGCCGGATTTGTTCATGTGCACCCAGTGTGGGGAGAGCTTCAGCGACGAGGGAGGGCTGGGCACCCATCGTATGCAGTACCATGGCCTGAAAGAGCCACTACATAGTTGCCCCCAATGTGACGAGACCTTCATGAACACCACCCAGTACCTGTACCATCGCCGGCAGCACCGCTTCACGTCAGGGACAGAGGTGGCGGATGGAGCTGAAACTGGTGTTGAAAAAGTCACCACTAAACCTCAGGATACCCCACAGAGCTCAAAGCGGCTGCTTTCCCCGCCTGCCTCTGCTAGTGAATCAGGTTCACCCCTTCCTAAGAAAAGTAGACCCTCTTTCAGAATCCTAAGTGGCATAAGTGCGCTCAAAGGTAAGTGGAAATATTTGTTTTAAATCCAATTTGGGGGAAAAAATAAGGCATCAATGTCACGGAATGTTTTGGTCCTTAATGAATCGTTTTTTGTTGTCAGGACACAAAGACACCAAAGACGAATTGGAGGCCAGCACTGCAGCAGACTCGGACAACACCAATCACCCTCCACCTGCCAAGCTGCTGCAGGACTGGGCACGCACACCACTACCCCATGTTTGCCCCTACTGTGGCAAAACCTTCACTCGACGCGTCTTCCTCCGCACCCATGTCTACAGCCACACCGGAGAAAAGCTTTTTACGTGCAAGGTGCCAAATCAAAATGTTATCAAAATTTATCCTTTCTTGAGCCTGAGGGATAATTTCCTGTGATGGAAATGTCATTCACGCCATGCAGCAGACATTGTTGAGATGATGCAATGCTTTTGAAGTGTTAGGTAAGGTTTGAGGCAGATTCTATCTGAACCTCATTATATGTGACAGATTCTCCAGTGTCTCTGCACAATTGAAATTGTTTTGAAAATTATAATTTGAGCAAATGGAGCCATATGCAACTTTATTTTCCTTACAAGATGTACTGTTGTAAATACAACTATGGCACTGATCCTGATTGTTGTTGTTGTTGTTGTTGTTGTTAAGGTTTGCACAAAGTCCTTCACTAACTCCCAGAGCCTGCTGCGCCACAGCATGAGCCACACGGACAACAAGCCCTTCATCTGCGATGTTTGTTGCAAAAGCTTCTCCCAGGCAGCCACCCTGAAGAGACACCAACGCATTCACACATCGACACAGCCTCGGCGCAAGCGTGGACGCAAGCCAGTACAGTCTCTATCATTTTCAAGGGTTTAATTCCAAAATCTCATGTATAAAAAAATTTGAAAAATAAAGGCTACATTAAGCATGTTAATCAACATTTGTTTGAAAATGATTCTGATTTGTTGTCACACTTTTTAAACTTTTCCAAATTTAGAAAAAAGAGCACATTTTTGGTAAATAACTTGCTGTAAATTTACTGACCTTGACTTCTGTGTCCCTCAATGCAGGTGTGTACTTTGGACAATGAGGGAGCGGCTCATCTCTTCGCTTGTCCTCACTGCCCGTCACGGTTCAACACAGAGGATCAGCTTGAACATCACAAGTAATAACACAACATCAATAATGCTTTAGTAACCTCCATTATTCAGCATCTTTATTTGCAGGAGTGTAGGTGGAAATGACTCCAACACATCTAACTTACATGTCATGCTGTACATTATGTGTAACACTCTTAACTAGCTCTAAACCTCTGGATTCCCATGTAGACCAGAGATTGTCAGTATTCAACCATTTCCAGCAATATTGATGGCGTAAATGCATTAGAATTACGTTTCCTAACGGAACCCAGGACAGGATTTAGATAAACCTCCTCTCCCTCGCCAGGAGCTGTAGTAGCTGAGCCGTGTCTGACTACTGAGCAAGACCTTAAAGCTGTGTAGCCAGCACACTGACTGAGATGTCTGGGTGCCCTTGAGCCTCAGCCACATATGATTGACAGACAGAGCCCAGTAAATTAAGATGATAACGATAGCAACCCAGGACGGGGGGAGAGCCTGGTCCTGTCCTGCCTGGTTGAGCAAAGGGGAGAGGACATACTGTTTGTGTTTTTGACTTTGGCTATAGCACATTTAAGGTAAAATAAAACCGTGTCTGTAAGGTTAAAGCACTGACTTTACTGTGTGTTTTACCAGCAGGTTATCAGTGTTATGGCTTTTCAGTTAAACTGCCGATGACATTTTTGATTAATCGCCATTAATTGGTCTATAAAATAACAGGCTCAAATGTATTCTTTTGTGCCAAAACAGTCACAAAACTCAACTGCATCTCACAGTCTTTATCAGCAGATGAAGTTTGCTCATACGTCATTTCATACACGTCAAAAATAAACTTTAAGTTAAGATCGTTTTATTTATTTCCAAGGTCAAGAATGAACCTTAAGCTAAACAAATACATTCCGTTTCATATTTTAGAAGATGAGGAAAAGCAGCATCTTCTCATTTGAGAAGATGGAACCAGCAATTGTTTTCGCCATTTTTGCTTAAAAAAGGGCAAAAAACAATTCAGTGGATTATCAACATTTTTACATACACATCGACAAATTTATTAAAGTATTGTTTTAGCTCTAGTCAGTGTGTACCTACGTGTAATGCTGTACATAAAGCATTAATCCTACTCATTAAATAACATCTGGCTGGGAAAAGAGGTGACTCTGACCAAAATTTTAATTCTCCCAGCTGCCTCAGGGTCAGCTGTCCCTGAAATATTGTTTTCTCTTGTCTATTTAATAGGGAACAGGAACAGCCCTCCTATACAGGCATTGAGAGGTCTTGCACATCACCTCTAGCAATCCTGCTTTACTGACTTTAGTGACTTGTGTAGTTAAGTGCGTTTGCTGCAACTGTAGCAGTATGAAATATATAATACATATATGTGTGTGTGTGTGTGTGTGTGTGTGTGTGTGTGTGTGTGTGTGTGTGTGTGTGTGTGTGTGTGTGTGTGTGTGTGTGTGTGTGTGTGTGTGTGTGTGTGTGTGTGTGTGTGTGTGTGTGTGTGTGTGTTTGTGCAATATCTACTATTGGAATATTATGGTTCCTAAACTTCAACATCATACGTGTTTGTTCTGATTATGAGAAGCTGCTCAAAGAAGCAGTATTTAATTTTTCCTGCTGTGAAAGCAGGCCTGATTTGGCATTAGGTGAATGCATCCTAACACTTCTCCCCTAAGGCTGTATCCAGTGTAAATTTAGTTTTTCATGTAACTCAGACTCCTCCCAGTTTGCTGCTTGAAAAAAAGAAGAAGTATTATCTCCTTCCATTTTACACTCAGCTAATACCCCTTAAACAACCTGAAGCACAGCTAAGCGCATACTTACTGGTAATCCTCCTACGAGTCACAAAGAGGGTGGCAGCTTAAAACCAAAATATTTCTCCTGTTTATTACATTTTTTTATGTCTTTCATTTGTGACTTTTTAAGTCTTTATACTGTGTAATGTAATTGTTTGTAAGACTATTGCCTGTCCCTGTGACACATTTTTGGCTGGACCGCACCGCAGGACCAGCCCTACAACCTCAAAACTCTGTCCTGTCCCTGTTAGGGCTGCACGATATTTTGTTTCTTCGTCTACATCGCGATGTGTGCATGCGCGATAGTCACATCGCAGGATGTTGCGATGTTGACGCTACAACTTCTTTGCTGCTTGATAGAAAAGTAAACTTTCACCGTTCCTTTTACATGATTGTTACCGGCGACCCTTCCCCTTTAAGACAGGTGGTCATGTGACGTAACGTTAGTCCGACAGGGTTTATTGTTATGGGAAGTGATGCTCTCCCTTGTGTAGAAAAGTACCGTAAGCAGCACCTGCCACAGACACAGTGATGCACATGCTTTTCCATGGGTAGTGAAGCTACAGTAGTCAGTGTTTTATGTTCGCCGCAAAGACAAAATAAACCACCTGATTAATGCAACGTAATCATCTCCCGTCCATTTTTCACCGCAGGAAGCTGCTACCAGCCAGGCTAAAGCTAACATAGTTAGCCTAAAGAAACAAGGCGTCTGTCCCAACTAACGTTACGGTTTTATTTTCTATGTAAATGCACTCCCCTACAAAATCACCCCAGTAGTTGAGAATGATTTAGTATTTCTAAATAGGCAGTCTTTTTTTGTATATCGCAATATATATCGCAGGGAAAAAAATATCGCAATGTCAGCTATCAATGTGCTGTTTAAACACTCTACATCTTTGTAGCTTCCATGTTTTTGCCCACATTCCCACTTAAAGCTCACAAACCCACCGAAGTTGGAAGAACGACCAGAGACCGTTTAGAAATGAGACGCCCCAATTTAGAGTAATTTCCTGTATCTGTGTCACATGGGTTCCGCCGCTGCCACACCCCTAGCGGCAGGTCCTGAGTCTATTGATTCCAATGGGAGAGGTGAACGTTAACACAGATCACCAAAGTAAATATTGAACCAATTTTTCACAAGCTACATATCTCCCGAACACTTTGTTTGAGACCGGCTTCTGTCTCAGGAACAAACTTGCGAAATCTGGCAATACGGATCTGCTAACGTCAACTAGTGTTCTTGAAAGCCCTAGACATTTTTTTTCCGTAATGATTAATATGGATTTTAGCTGTGTAAATATCTAAAGTTAACAAAAGAAATGATTATCCATCTGCACAACGTTCTCTAAACTTTCAAACGAGGCTGCGCCTATTTAGGAGACAGGAAGTGTGTACCGTTTCATACCATTGGCACTGCGTGTAATGCGCTTTCTTTAGTCATAGAGAATCTTTAGAACGACTTTCCAACCATACACGGTCCAGCTGTGTACAAGGTTTTGACCTACCGGTAGTCTTGTTTTCTATCTGTCCATGTTTCTTTTTGCAGGTAAAACAAGTTTGAAACTTATCATTGTCAGTAGTATGCTAAATGGTTAAAGCACTTATGTGAATAAGTGTGTTTTTGTGTGTTAAACAGACTGCTCCACACCAGCCATCCATTCCCATGTCCTGAATGTGGAGAGGCCTTTAAACGGAGGAGAGACCTGGACCTGCACTCACTCACTCACCAAGGTGAGAGTTCAGTGCTCAGCCTGACACAATGTTGTTCTCCCCTTAGCAGGAGCAACCTGAAGCCATCAGAAACAACATACAGCAGTCATCTGGACTGTTAACTGTTAATGTCCTTTCTTAATTCAGCTTTTTGTGTCACATGCTTTCACTGTGTGTCCATTTCCATGAGACCAAATATGGTGAACAGTTCAGGAAATCAGATACAAGCCCTTTTGCCTGCTTGTAATGGGAACCAATTAGATACTGTATGTTTGTATGTAATGTTTGTATCATATCAGTACAGCATGCAGTGAATTACTATTGATTAATGCAAAGGCGATAAATGCTCTCATCATCTTGCCTGGGTGGCCTATATTGTTTATTTACAAACATACATACATGTTATACGTATGTGCATTGTTCCGCCGATGCATTAGGTTAATTAATTTCCATTGATTTGTGTCTCATTTGGAACAAAGGATGCAGTTAAATTAGGTCGACATGTTGACTCTTCGTCTTAGTCAGGCGGGGCCTTGGCATGGCAACCTCATAAGTTAAGCTTGAAGAATTGACATGCAGCAGGGGTCAGAGGTACGTGGCTCCTCTGAGAGAGACGATTGGAGCGATTGATCTATTGATCAGTCCAGGGCCATAGGCTGAGATTGTCCTTATTAAAGGTTTAATTAGAGGGTCCCAATGGGGAGCAGAGTGGGTTGCCCCCACAGGAATAGACACAGATGGTTAGCAATCTGCTAGCAAGATGTGCAGGCATGACTGCAGAACCATCAATGTCAGCGATTTCCCAGCCAGGTTCTCAAGGGCAACCCAGTGAGAGTGTGGTTTGCTTTGCCAAAATACAACTAGGGCACCAGCTGATCAGAGCTGAAATGATTAGCTGATTTAATTGATTAGCTAACTGACAGGAAAATAATCTGCAACAATTTTGACAATCTTAAATACAGGCTGAACACTTGCTGGTTCGGGGTTTTCAGTTTTCTTGGATTTGCAGCTTTTTCAGTTTTATATCACTGTGAATTGAATATTTTCCAGGGCTCCAGACTGCGACCAAATGGTTGCATTTTGCGACCAAAATTTGAGAGTGTGCGACGAAAAGCGGTCGCGGTGCTGTTGACGTTACACTTCCTCTGACACGAGCAGGCACAACAGTGGTTTCTATGCCCTGGTGACTGACTGACAGGCTGAGGTTGTAAGGCAAGGCAACTTTATTTCTACAGCAACAAGGCAATTCAAAGTGCTTTACATGAAACATTAAAGAGCAATTAAAAACGGTCATGATGAAAATAAAACCGGCTAAAAATAATATACAAATACAATAATAAATAATATATATATATATATATATATATATATATATATATATATATATATATATATATATATATATATATATATATATATATATATATATATATATATTTTACTGTCATGACAGCGATGGGGCTGTCAGTTTACCTTATATGTTGCATCTTCAAAAGTGACACTGAATTTGAAACAGCACATTGTAATTTCTGCATCTATTATCAAAGTATTTATTAGTAATACAGTGGAAATTAGTAGAAATGTGAATATTTGGTTAGCATGTTGATTTACGGTGTGTGCCCCTAAATTTTCTGGTTGTGCCCCTAAAATTTTCAGTTTGGGGCCACTGTGCTCCTAGTTAGTCTGGAGCCCTGTTTTCAGGTTTTGGACTGTTGGTTGGACAAAAAAGCACCTTAAAGATAGGACCTGGGAAATTGACATTGTTATAGACCAAATTATTTATTGGTTAATGTGACGTGTCAAAATGTCTTCAATGGAAAAGGCCTATTGATAAATCACTAATTACAACACAAGCTCATGCCAATATTACGTACAAACTCACCTTGTGTGTACATTATAAGCAACCATTGTTGACACTGAAAACCTGACTACATCTGAATCACCAGCCATTTGTATATGTACCACCTGCCACTGCATGATTGTTGGAAGGACAGCGAGCAATCAACAAGCTCAAATAAACCATCTGATATTAGCATGGTACATAGTATGATGACAGAGTATGACCACCTGCCTAAAACCTGACACTGTTCCTTTGCAGACAAGCAGCCAGCGACGTGTCTTCACTGTTCATCCCAGTTTGTGAACCAGTCAGTGCTGGAAATCCACATGCAGCGTTGCCCTACCTCAGAAGAGGACAAGAACACTGGTCGTGGACGGGGTCAGGGCCGGGGACGTTGCACTGGACAGGTTGGGAACCCAGAAAATAAAAAAATAAAAATTCTAGCAGGTTTTACTTCTCCACTGTAAAACTATATTTTGCTAAATCTTAATTGACAGATTTGTTTTTAACAAGGATGAAACAAGCACATAGATTCCCCCCCCCCCTGTCTGTGATCAAACAGTGACGTTGTGTTATGTCTCAGTCAGACCATGAAGACACCGACCTTTTCTCTTTTCATTAATTGTCCCCCTCTGTCCATTCTCCATCTCTATACGTTATGGTTTGTCTCCCTCCCGTTTCTTTCTCCTTCCTCGCTTTATCCTTCCTCCCTCAGGTTGAGTGTGACCTATGCGGCCACCGTTGCATGACCCAGGAGGGCCTCGACCTCCATCGGTTGTCCCACACGGGCCAGACACCTCTCAAATGCCCAGTGAGGCCTTGTCGCCGCCGATTTACCTCCAACAGTACCCTGGAGGAGCACGTGCTGGCCCATTTCCAAGGAACGCTCGGCAAGTCCAAAAACCGACCCCGCTTCCGCTGTCAGATTTGCCACAAGGAATTTGCCTACAATTCCACCTTCAATGTTCACATGAGGACGCATACTGATGAGAGGCCCTTCGAGGTAAGAAGAAAGGTGGTGTGTGTGATTGCGTGCTTTGTTTAAAAAGGGAATTTCTTTCAGTCATCATATTTTGTCCTTTTTTATATAAGACTTTCAAACCCTTTAGCACCTGTTTTTCAAATTGACATCCAGCATTGCCCCACCCCCCATGGTCACACCCGTTCATAGCTGTGGTTATCTCTCCGGTTCTGGACCCTTGCCATTTGTGCAGTGTGTGTCCTGCGGGTGTTTCCTCCCTCCCTGTGTACCTGTGATTAATGACAGGGCTGAGTTAGGGCCTGTCATCTCCCCTCTGTGCCTGTTACTATTTTGGGACTCTCTCTCTCTCTCTCTCTCTCTCTCTCTCTCTCTCTCTCTGTTGCTCTGGTGACGAGGCAGGACATCAACTATAAACTCATCCAAGCCCATAACAGCACGTCGGACTGTAGAAATTGATTTAACGTTTGTGGCTTTGCTTTGAGCCACATCTATCAGGCATGCTAAGGATCGAGGTTCAAGGAGCATTGGTCCTCAAAACGTGGGGATGAATTTCAATTTAAATCAAATAATCTTATGTATCCTGAAGGAACGCCTATATTTACTGGGTATATAAAGAGCAAACTCAATGGGAAAGGTGATTTTATTACAGTATATCTGACAGAGATACTGACAACAGGGATTACAGATTCAATTTGAGTGTCCCCCAGTGGGAATCTAGACTGAGCACAACAAAGTCATTCTTTTGTAGTGCTTCAGATTTAATCAAGTTTCTGGTTGTAGTTCATTGTCTGCGCTCAGATGGTAGCAAGCAGAGAGCCGATGTTTTAACAACAGAGCCAACATTTCTTTCTGGTGTCCGCTGTGTAGTTGATTATACTATCCCATACGCACTTGTAGAGCTGCAACGATTAATTCATTAGTTGATCAAGAGAATATTAATTGGCAGATATTCTGATAATCAATCGTTTGGGTCATTTATCAAGCAAAAATGCTACATATTCTCTGGTTCCAGCTTCTTAATTATGCATTTTTGTGATTTTCTTAGTCTTCTATGAAAGTAAACTAAATTGCTTTAGAATGTTGGAAGGATAAAATTAGGTATTTGAAGACATCACTCTAAGCTCTATGACATTTTTTTCAGTTTTCTGATGTTTTATAGACTAAACAGCTAATCAAATCTAACTGAAATAATTGGCAGATTAACCAATAATTAACTTAATTGTTAGTGGCTGTGTAACACACTTGTGTCGTTATTATTGCGGTGTATCTGTCTTCCCCATACCCTTTTCTCTCTGCTCTTCCTCTACCCTAGCCAGAAGTGCTGCATCTGCAGAAAAATACAAAGAGAGGTCTCAGGAAATATTAATTGCAGCAGAGTTTTGTGCATTGGCACTGTTGCAAACATATCTGTACTTTTTTTGCCATCCTTTTTTTTTTTTTTTTTTTTTTTTTATGTTTTACACTTTCCCATTCTCCATTTCCACATCCACCAGTGTGTCACATGTGGCAAACGCTTCCGCCAGCTGCCCCATCTGCAGGACCACGAGCGCATACACAGCGGCCTGCGACCTTTCTGCTGCTGGATTTGCGGCAAGAGTTTCAGCGTGGCCGCCCGGCTCACCGAGCATGCCCGCACCCACAGTGGGGAGAAGCCCTACCCGTGTCACCACTGCCCTGCTGCCTTCCGCTCTCGCTCCAACCTGGATAAACACATCCGGCTACACGGAGACCTGCCTGTGGAGAACGCTGAGCAGGAAGCACATGCAGCTGAGGCTGCCCATGTTCAGAAGGTGCTGGAGGGGGCCAAGGTGCTGTCTTCTCTGGCCAACACAGGGGAGATTGAGTCTGGCTCAGTGCAGACCATCTATGTACTGCAGGGGGCCGAAGGAGGTACTGAGACGGTCATGATCCCGTCGGATCAGTTCAGTGGCATTGACGGCACCTCACAGGTTGTCATCCTGCCCTCCTCTGTTCTGGGAGCTCAGGGCATTACTGTTCCCACAATCACCATGGATGGAAATGAAATCACCATGGTGGAGACAAGCCAGTCACCGCAGCATGCCATTGAGTTCATTGTTGAGGAGACTGTGTAAATGGCAGATTAAAAACTATTGCGGAAAGAGCAACACCGTAGAGAGAGATTAGTTGAGAATTTCGATTGTTAAAAAGTTTGCTAATTGAAGCATATGGAGTTATTACCTAACTATATACATTTTATTTATATAGTTTGATAGATTTCGAAGCCAGTTTCAACACAAGTCCTGTAGTAATACAATTTTACTTTTCTTGAACAGAAAATGTAATAGCATTGTTCAAAGAGTGTAAAACTAATAAATCAAAGGTTCATAGACAAGTGAAATTGAATGTACCTTCAATTAGTGTTTCAAACTGACTGAAAAACCGATCGACCCTCAGTTGTTTACGGATGTGTATTTACAGCCCCTATTTATTAGGGGAAGACAAGCGGGGGCCCATTAAATGTCTTCTGTTTTCGTTATAATAAAATGCTTCAGCTTTCACACTTTTGCGTGTCCATCAATTTATGACACAAGGGTATTGCCCCCATCCTGTCAGATGGGATGGACTTTATAGGTCCTGCTGTCAATTGCCACTACTGCCTTTTGACAAACAGTATGAGTTCTGCTGAGAAATATACAGACCCACTCAGCACATGTCGGCGTACAGTTTTTCAAACTACTCTGTTTCTCTGTCACACGTACACTAATGTTGGTGGAAGGCAGAATGAAGTAGTATTGTGTGTATATATCAACCCTAATGTTCTAATAAAAATAAGACATTATGTTATTGATTGGTTTTGTGCTCTAATTAAATACAATGATAACAGGGATACGGCAAGATTTATGATGATTTAGCTGAAGTACAGCATTATGCAGTGGCAAGTAATGCAATGAAATTATCCAGCACTTGCTGTATAGTTATCGAAAATAATGATCCTATTTGTGTCTAAATGGGAAGAGGCATAATATGATATAAGTTTTGCCAGCGCTGCAGTAGCCTATTATAGGCTTCTAAAGTGCAATTTATGGCTGTCTCTCACCCAGTGATTGCTGACAGGGGGGGTTTGAAACCACACACACGCAGAGGCACTCAGTCTTAGTTTGTTTTCATGTCATGGAGGAAGAAATTCTGATGATTGTGCGAGGGACTGAAATGGGGAAATGGCAGCTTTTCTGCAGAGTGAGAAGCATTTCAGGAAATAGAGGGCTCCTGAAGAGCAAAAAGAAGCCAGTGCCAACAATCTAGCTGCTCTTCAATCCTTTTCTGAGAGAGTCAACCAGCAACCAGTTGATAAATACATGATTTTTCCCTAGCAAATCTTGAGAGCTGATATTTTAGGGGAGTGCCATTCATCATACCTTCTGCTAAACATTGAAACTGAAAACAAACCAAACACACAGACCTGTAATTAAATTGGAGATGCTGGAGGTGAAATCATGAGCAGCCTGACTGAAGTATAATGATCTATTTGCTGGCGACAGTATATTATCTGTGTCCATTCCTTAGCTCAGACTTAACATTGTGCTTTTGTTTTTCTTTTTTTGTTCTGGGTCAGTGATGAGCACAGATGAACAAAATTCAAAGATTTTTCCCACTGTGATGCAAAGTCTTGAAAACCAGATTTCAATGTACTTCAAATTTTACAGAGTCCATAGTTTAACCTGTATCATGATGTCAGGAAAGTTAGCTGACATGCCTTATCTGGTTTTACTTGCAATGTGTCTTGGTTGTTAAATAGCAAACACCAAACTGAAGAAATACAGCTGAATTCAGCTATGTTCCAGTGCACATTCAATGTAATGGCAATTTGGTCACATATTCCAATAGTTATGTAACAGTAGTCAAGGAAATGGCATGGTTATATATTATAGTAATTGGAGTTGTTACTTTTTAAATACATTCAAGGACACCTTTTTGATAAAAACAAACACATCAGTTCACAGGAAATATGTTTAGTGTCACTGAAAACTGGCAAGTGTTCAACTGAATAGCTTTTCTATTTTGCACCTCACTGATGATAATACACACAAACCAACATGCAAGTAAATGATTTATAATCAAATCATGCATGTACATAGCTGAGAGGAATATAAATGACTGTGTATGCTCGCATGTGTGATTTCTACAATTATGTATTTACATTATTCATGGCATATATAGGCTGTAGAAGCAGGCAGTGAACGTTTTTATCTTGTAACATAACCACATGAAATTGACACTTATTATTATTATTATTATTATTATTATTCATGTGGGTAAAGTAACAATATTTAGGAATGTTCTTGTTACAAATGAAAACAATGATAAACAAGCTCACATGGAGTAGCTGCCCTCACCCTGGGCATCCCTTTAGATCTCACCTCTTTTTATATCATAAACACTAAAAATACCCAAGTGACCCTCAGGAGACGAATGTGCATATTCAGCTCTCACAGCAGTAAACTCGCTGACATCACAGTGTCCCGTGCAGGTGGAGGACACCACGAGCTCTGTTTCTGGATTATTCTTACACCTCCAGGTAAGAGAGGAACGTTAGTGGAGCAGATTTTAAATGTGTAAACAGGTTTAAAACTGTTAAGTTAAGTTGCTTTGAATTTTAACCGGGGCTTTTACAAAATACCAATATTTGGAGTGTTTGTTTTTCTGTGGTGTATGTAAACCCTTTGTCGGATATGCATTAGTAACGTAACGTAACGTTAGCGGACGATGACGTCTCAACCGTTTACTTTTAGTTTGCGTATATTTAACAATATATATTTATCGTCACTGTGTCCACGTTCGGACACCACTTGCTGCTATTGGCCATATCCGGACACTTCCGACGTCACGCGCTTTCCGGTCTTTTCGCGGTACTTTGAATTTTCAATCGCCCAAAAATGTAAGTATAATTGATTTATACCCATCAAACAATCTATGTATGAAATTTCGTATATGTACACGGACATTTACATGTCTATTTAGTATATGAAAGTGACTTTGATGAGGGAAAGTAGTAAAAACGCTTGGGCGACGCTCGGGCGGCGATCTTTCGCTCTACAAAGTTTATTATTTTTACTGTACTGCTGATATGATTTAGCGTTAGCATGAGTATGCATTTTTTTTGCTAGCTTTAACACGACTCTGTCTAGGCAGTACGCTTGTCCATAAGCCCAGCAACATCACGTTTATTCATGTATTAGCTAACTATCATCTAACTGCATGTGTGAGAGAGAGGGGATATTGTGTTAAAAGCCAGTAGTGGCTCTTGCTATTGGTAAATGTGGTTATAACGTTATAGCTAGATTAACCTCCAATATAATGCATTTATAAGCTAGCTAGGTTGACAAAAATGTAATGTGTTTTGGATCTCAACGTTTGTAACTTAGCAACTCTTGTGTGGTTTATGTGCTTGGCTGAAAAGATAAAGAAAGTGAGTCAGAAAAGAATAAGGAATAAGAGAGACAGAAGCAGAGAAGATAAAAAAGAGGAACAGTAGAAAACAAGGTAGGCAGTGTGTGTGTGTGTGTGTCTCTCTCTCTGTGTGTGTGTGAGTGTGTGTGTGTGTGTGAGTGTGAGAGAATTGTATTTCCTTTACAGGAGCATCAAGCCCAAAGAAAAAGTGGATATAGAAATTGCCACTTTGGTTGAAGGTAAGTATTTTTGTGTCTATGTGATGTGGCAATTTATAGATTTTGTCAACCTTATTATTAAACAAGACATGACATGCCTAACCTAATTTTGAATTTTAATGTATTTCTAAAAAGAATGTATGTGCATTTGCAGATGCCCAACATCAGGCAGATGAGGAAGAGGGAGAGGAAGACCAAAAATGGACCCAAGAGGCAATGGACCAGGCCAAGCAGGAGGTGGAAGCAGGCAGGCTCTCTCTACGGCAGGCAGCCATGAGGTTTGGGGTCCCTAAGTCCAGCCTGAGTGACCGAGTCAGCGGAAGAGTGGCCTCCGATTTTTCCATCTGTCGGAGGTCACTCCTCACCCATGCAGACGAAGACTCCCTGGTGGAGTACTGTCTGTACTCTGCTCTGCATGGGTTTCCGCTGACAAAGCCTCAGGTCCTGGCCCACGCTCTGGCCATCTACAACCTCCGCCACCAGGATGCGCAGAGGACCGCGCTTGGCCAGACGTGGTGGATAAACTTCAGGGAACGGCAAAAAGATCGCCTAACATCCAGGACCCCAGACTTCATTGACCGTGGGAGGGCATCCTGTGCTAAGAGGGGCCCATAGAAGACTATTTCCGGCTCCTCACCACCACCCTGGAGGAGCATGTGCTGAGGGAGAAACCCCGTCAGATTTATAACTGTGACGAGACGGGGTTTCAGCTGGAAACCAACAGGCGGCAAGTCATCGTGCCCGGGGGACCAAGCATGCATACAGGCAGGCCCAGGGAACAAGGGAGCACATCACTGTCCTGGCCTGCCTGAAGCGGCTGGGGAGGATATCCCCATTTATCATCTACAAGGGGGGATATCCAGGGGGCCCCTACAATAAAGTAGGAGTTCCCAATGCCCTCTACGGGAAGTCGCAGGCAGGGTACATAGACAGTGAGCTGTTCAGGAAGTGGTTTGTCGGGCACTTCCTGAAGTTTGCCACCCAGGAGCGCCCGCTGCTGCTGTTAATGGACGGCCACATGTCCCACCTGGATCCAGAGCTTGTCCGGACGGCACAGAGAGGGGGGTCATTCTCCTTTGCCTGCCACCACATACGTCTCACATCCTTCAGCCACTGGATGTGAGTTTCTTCGGACCCTTGAAGGCAGATTTCTCTGGTGTTACAGGAGATCTGTCGGCAGTGAACCACTCCTTCATGGTTTCCAAGAAGGAGTTTTCAAGGGTCTTAAGGGACTCATACCAGAGGGTGAAGGATCGGGGGCTTGTGGTGGCTGGGTTTAGGAAGAGTGGCCTTTACCCTCTGGACCCGATGGCCATTGACTGGTCACGGGTCATGCCGTCCGGGCGTGGGACCTCCTCACCACTTCCACCAACCCCATCGGCATCTTCCTGGGCTGGGCCTGATGTTACCCACCCCATAACACCCTCACCCCCACCACAGAGTCCACCTACCCACCCCATAACACCCCACCCCCACCACAGAGTCCACCTACCCACCCCATAACACCCCCACCCCCACCACAGAGTCCACCTACCCACCCCATAATACCCCCACCCCAAAGTCAACCAGCCCCTATCCTTCATCCCCAGAATCCACCAGCCAATCCCTACCTCACCCATCCCTGGTAACATCAGGCGGATAACAGTAGATCTGGCCCACCTCCTGGCCGAAATAAACTACAACAAAAGCACTGGCAAGGTCAGGAGGAATATCACCAAGGCCAGGATACTGACAGCCCAGGAGATGTCCGACACCATCGAGGAGGTGGAGGACCGTGCTGCAAGGCAGGAGGCCCAAGCTCTGGCCAGAAGAGACCGAGAGCAGCAGCGGGCCAGAGACACCAGCCCGGCAGCCACTTCCTCTACCCTGCCTAGCGGCTCCCGCCCCAGCCGCAGAAGAACTTGGCCCCTCGGGGCTGCACCAGCAACCAGCTCCGGCATTTCCATCGCCGGTCCCTCAGCACCCTCTGCCCCCTCTTGTGCCTCCCACGGTTCCCAGCTGCCTGCCACCAGCGGCAGACCATCCCGGACGAGCCTGCCTGCAGAGGGACACCACCACCCTCCATCTCCTGGTCAGCAAATTATATCAATCAGTCAAAATACTTGTATTAAACCTTGTTATAATAATAAAATATTATTATTCTTTTAGAGCCTTCCACATCGGGTGCAGGATTGGGCGCCGAGGGTCCACTTCTTCCTCTCCCTCCCACTGTAATACTTAATATAATCTGTTAAAAAACAAGCAAGATTTATATTTATGTTAGTGACATTAGCCATGGTGAAAAGTAAACAAAACATTTTTATTTATACAGCAAAAAGAACCAGCTCCTCCTCCTCCCTGTCTGTTGGGCCCACGACATCCACCGGTAGTGTACTCAATGTTAACGGTCTTTGCATGCCAATTATTATTATTATATTATATATATTCTTAAAACACTTTTCTTTTTGTGAGTAGGTCACACCGCTGCAAAGAGGAGACTGGAGCCGACAGTCTGGCGGTGTGGCCGGTGCAGGGAACCCGAACCTCCAGAGGCTCCAGAGGGATTGGTGTCGTGGGTCCAGTGTGACAACTGCCACAAGTGGTTTCACACCACTTGTGTCAGCTGGGAGGAGGATGAGCTGAACAATAATGAATTTTGGTGTTTTTGGTGCTCAGATGTTTAATTTATTTGTATTTATTTATTTATTTATTTATTTATTTATTTTAAATGTTTTGTCTGTTTTTATTGTTATTAAATATAATTTTTGAACAATTATGAACACTTTTTTTTTACTATAAATCTTAGTATAATAGTATTTTATTGCATGCATATATATATATATATATATATATATATATATATATATATATATATATATATATATATATATATATATATATATATATATAAAAAATGTATGTATGTTGCTTATTTTCATGCAATAGTTGTAAGATATCGAAAATGAGAATTGGTAATTTAACAAAACATCCAGTAGGTGGTGCTATAGGCTAAAAATGGAAGTTAAGATGCTTTTATTGCACAATTCAGAGTTGTCATTTTATTGTGAAGGACGGAAGTATCATCCCGGAAGTTTTGACAGCACTGCAGCAACTTAATACCTCCGAAAACCCAGCAGCGGCCATTGTTTACAGTTAGGAGATAGGGGTGTCCGGTTATGGCCAAGGGTAGCGTACGGCTAATTCAGCGGTGTTCGCGGACTTTAGCCAACTCTTATAAAGTAAAACCTTAAGTAAATTGTTAAAACAATATACCGTTAGAAAGGTGACAACTTACACTTTAGTTTAACACCATTAAATTAACTGAAAACATTAATAGATCATTTATATTCCTATCATAACAGATATTGTGATAGAACGTTAGCCAATAAGTGTCCGAACGTGGACACAGTGACGCTAACGATGTAACAAGTAAGTTACTTTTAGCATGTTCAACCATATATCCATTACTTTTAACATTTTCAACGATAAACCCACTACTTTTAGCTACCGGTATTTCAAATGTTTATCCTTGCGTAACTTTTAGCTAGCTTTAGCTTTTTCCAGTGGCGGAATGTAACGTTAGTAACCTTAAAGTCAACGTTACATTAACAATTTAACAAAAAAAATATTTAAGGTACTTTACCTGAGTATTTCCATTGTATGGTACTTCTATTCCACTGCATTTATTATAAAGCTGTAGTCCTAACGTTAGTTAATTTGCAAATTTTGATTATTAATACGAAATATTAAACCAAGTAGTAAATTATGATATTATCGGTTAAGCTTCCCCGCAGTGTAAAATCAACTCCACCTTTACCAGCTGCAACATTAAACTGAGGTACATATTAATAATCCAGTAACATAAAATGTATTATTCTGAAATAGGCCATTCTGTATAATGAGTACTACTACTAGTGGTGGTAACAATACTTATATAAGTATAATATGCTAATACTTGTGTAACGTTACTTTTACTTGCGTAAGATTGTGAATGCAGGACTTTTACTTGTACAAGTAACATGTGTTATGACACTTCTTTCCACTTGCTTCCTGGCAACTGCAGAAGTACACCCTGGGGTGCAAGTATCCCTGGTTGGGTCACTGGTGTAAACTCTTGTCCAAAAGGTTTATATTCCGGAGCAAAAGACACCAATAAATGATGAAATACTACTGTATTATCAGTACTCTTGCCTTCCGGTTGAATATAAATTGAATCATTTTCAGTCTGCAAAACGGCTTCTAGTACAAGGTCTCCAGTAATGCTATAATGATTTGTCTGAAGGATACACTGCAAATGTAAGTGCAAAACTAGGCTACAATATCTTGGAGGTATATTATAGTAAATTGGAATAAGAAATATAGAGCTACAGGAAACTTCTATACGGTCTCCGTAAACCCACTTACCACTGAGTCCCCAGAGAAGTATTAAAGTCATGCTTTGTTGATGGCAATTTTATGACATCTTGGCAAGTTAAAGATGCTGGGCACAGCTTTGTTTCCAAGGTAACATGATTTAAAATTCTGTTTGCTTTCTTTAAAAACAATAATTGCAGTGTTACTGTGTTATAATGTGTAATGTTTGTGTTATGTCTTCAAATGCTGTAGGAGCATGAATGGATTGATTGATGTGTTTATGTACACTAATAATTTTGCCCTTAGCATTTCATGCAAATCATGTCTCAGTTAGATGTGATGGAGAGTAAGTTGATTTCGTCCAGCCCTTAAACAAAGAACTAAAGAAGCACTGCACTATTTTTCTGAGAGATACAATACATATACCTCAGCAAAATCATCATGTAGTCATTAAAGGTCAAAGATGTTACCAGGGAAATTCACATATAGCGGTAATGCTACAGGAAAAGGAAAATACCATACATCACTTTAAGGTCAATGTGCTTTATGTGCAGTGCTACACCATATGTCTCTGCAAGAAAAATAATACTGTTTTTGTATGGGAGACAGACATATTTTGTTAAGTTATATTTGTAAATGCACTACCTGAGAGATGTATGCAGAATCTCAAATGACAATGGTTGCACCTCTGCCTGGGGTGTGTTATATATTTGTTAAAAGTCAAAATCATGCATCCATATTTAGATTTACCTTAGCGGCTCTACTATACTGGTATTACTTTCTTTTTTGCACACGCAGCTCATGAGACGTTAGGATGATTAAGATTATACAATCCCATCTGCAGCATCATGAATTTGTAGATGCATTTCACCAGACTTAAATACTGTATATTTAAGACTGTGTATTTTGTTGGCTGTCTAAAATCAAAGAATCAACATTTGGTCTATCTATTGTTAAATACCATTAAATATTGATATTATCTATACAGCGATTGATGTTATTTGTTGTGCTCTACAAGTGACATTATATTATAATACTGTAGCTCAGGATTGAAAAACACTTTTTCATTTATCTTATGATAATCCGTTTAAAAAAAATAAAGTCTGAGTTAGGGGGCGTGCAAAAACATGATGTAGTTCTTTGTATTTGACTAAGTGAGCACACTTACTCAGTCTGCTACAGCTGACTTCCCAACTCTATTATCATATCATTGTTATTAATGTATGATTGACCTATTTAAGTAATGGTATACGTTTATCATTCTCTATGCTTTGTGATTACATATTTATCGCTTGCACATGCTTTCTCTCCACCCTCTGTCCTTCTCTTATTTTCTTTTTCTCCTTTTTCATCATCACTTCCCCGTTTTGTCTCTCTGTCTCTCCCTCTCTTACCCCCATGCGACATAGCCTCTGTCTCTCTCTTTGCTGAGGTGGCTGTACCTGCTGTGACTTTGACAAAGTAGTCTCCATGCGTGTGTTTGTGTGTGTGTGTGTGTGTGTGTGTGTTTGCGTGTGCATGCGTGTATGTGTGTGAATGCAAGGGTGCACAAGAGTGTTTGTGTGCATGCACTTGCTTCATTTTTAGTTTGCAAATTTGTCTGACTGTTGCATTTGTTTAAATGTGCATTGAACACATGCAGAGTTTTTGTGTGTGTGTGTGTGTGTGTGTGTGTGAGAGAGAGAGAGAGAGAGAGTAAGCATACTGCAGTATACTTGCACCTACGTCCACTGCTTATGTCATACTATACACTCATCTGTTCTGTCCTCCATTCTCACTTTTTTCATCCTTGCTCTCTTGCTCACCTCCTTTTTCCCTGTGTGCTCCTCTTCTCTCGCGCTCCATCCTCTCTCCCTTTCGCTCCCCCACCTCCCTCTGCTTGTCTCCTCCCTCTCTGTCCCCTCCCTCATGTTTCCTCCTTCCTCTCTCTCATTGATAGTGAAGCATTTGTGACTAGAATACTGAGGAGCTAATCATTATTCCACGAGCACAGAGCGCAGTGCTCTGGCAGAATGTCAATTCTCCCCCCTCCCTCTGTCTTCCTCTCCCTCCCTTCTTTTACATGCTTTCCAAGCAATAGTTAACACAGGTGCCACATTTCTGTTCTACAAAGAGAAAAGTAAGAAAACACTCTTACAAATACAATTTGCAAACACTGTGCTCTTAACACATGCAGCAAAGTGTATGTGTAATGGTGGAGTAAGGTTTACATTTGTGCTGCGGATGGTATTTGTGTGTGTGTGTGTGTGTGTGTGTGTGTGTGTGTGTGTGTGTGTGTGTGTGTGTGTGTGTGTGCATGATACGTAGTTGTTATGTAAAAGCGCTCCACATCAATTTGTCAAGAGCAAAGTGGTGTAGGATGGAGATGAGAGAGAGACAGCTGTTGAATGCATATTTAGAGAAAGGAGGGAGACTGAAACAGAGAGTGACAGCAGATTTTCAGTGGATGCAGTGAGGCCTGAATTGCCAGAGATATTAAGTTATTTTTCTTTATTGTGTTTCTGCATGTTGGATTATCAATAGTTTAAACATAAAATGACTGAGGAAAAATCGCAGCCAGTCACTCTCGCAGAGCAGATTTACTATCACCTAGTCGTGCTGAAGACCAAGAGAGGGGTAAATTAGACAACACACACACCCACACACACACTAGGACTGCGGGGCGTGTCATTGTGTGTGATGGAATGGGAGAGACAGCACATGGAGACTCCTCCTGACTTCCTAAAATCTGCAGCTGTGGGTCCCAGCCACGGGTAAAGCTCTGTACGTAACCCTCTCACACACACACAGACACACACACAGACACACACACACACACACACACACACACACACACACACACACACACACACACACACGTGCACATAGTCTAATAAATAATTTTAACTTTGCAAGTCGGACGGCATATCTAAATGTACACGCACACACACACACACACACACACACACACACACACACACACACACACACACACACACACACACCAAAAAATGCCATGGCCTAAGGGAACTTCTGGCGTGACATGGCTGCAGCCTAATAGGCTCAAGCATGAGTGAGTAATAGGTGTTCCAGCACTGTCCGCCCACTGGACAGACATCTTGAGATGCGCATTTTTTTATGAGATGCAAAGTGAATAGGTGAAAACATGATGAAGCATTGGGTGGGGGGGGGGGGGGTTGTTTGAGATCAAAGTAGAAGAGACAGCTCAGCATTGTCACATACTATATTTGCTTCTCTGTTTGATTAGGGGACAGCTTATTGGATGAACCAGAGTTGATGTATCCAAAGGCTCAAATCAGAGGGTAATAGTCAATATGAGAGACACAAAGAGGCCCGAACCTTACATTACGTCACTGTGTAAATAAGATTTTTGATTGGACTGGAGCAATGTGGATTAATTAGTAATACACCCATGACAAATTTAGTTGTCATTTTGGTAATTTAAAATCTAACAGCAATCTTGTAACTGAACATTTAAAAAAAAAAAAAAAAATCAAATATCACAAATATCACTGTAGGGCAACACAGTGTTGTCACTAGCAATTAAAGAGCCACCTCGTGCACAGTGTGACAAAATCAATAATTCAACACACTGTGGTGGGTTTAATAGCCTTGGAGGACATAAAATGCTAAAGGAGCATCGCATTGGGGCTGCAAGGTTAAGAAAACGATCTATATTGAAAAGGCTTCTTGGACCGACCAGAGCACCAGAGAGTAACAAAGCCATCATAAGGCCAACGTCCCAGTCTCGTTAAGGGGGATAAGACAGTGTAGCGTGATAGAAGTGGGATATGGGAGTTAGGCAGTGACATCATATAGTGTGAGCAGCTTCTCTGGAGACTGCTGTCTGCTTGCAGTGGGCTCATGCTGTTGTGGAGTTGTGCCTTATATGAGTGAACATTATAAATAGTGAGAAGGACGTCAGCTCCATTCAAGGCAGTCCCACATGAAGTGTCAGGCTGCTCTGGTGAGAGGAGAGATGATTTTCAGCAATGTGAGTGTAACATTACAGTATGTGTGCCCAGTGATGGAAGAACTATTCAAATCATTTATTTAAGTAAAAGTAGAAATACAACAATATAAAATATACTCACTGTGCAGCAAGGCCCTTTCTGGAGTATTGCATTATGTATTAATGTGTAAATAGCATTCTAATTTTGTAGTCATTTAAAGTGGAGATACTTTTATCTTCTTTATATAATGTATAGTAGTATGAACTGTACGTCTGCATGGTAAATCTATGAAAATGCATCACATTCTTTTAACATGTTAACATACCGATAGCATGTTTTGATGTAATCAAAAGGGAGCCCTGGTAGCTGAGGCATTGGTGATGAACAAAAACTGCAACACAGTTGCATGCCATTCCCCATCTCTCTCTCTCTCTCTCTCTCTCTCTCTCTCTCTCTCTCTCTCTCTCTCTCTCCTATCATTTCCTGTCATCTCTACTGTCAGCTAGCCCATACAGGCATAAAACGACCCCCAAAAAAATCTACATTTACAAATTAACTAGTAACTATTGCTTTCAAATAAACGTTGTGGAATAAAGACTACATTTCCCCCTGAAATCTAGTGCAGTTGAACTAAGTAGCGTAAAATGGAACTACTCTGTACAACTCTACAGAATTGTACAGTACTTGATTAAAGTTACTTACTTACATTCCACCACTCTGTACGCCTGCATACATGTTTGATCTAACCTCCTGCTCTGATAGGATTTATGCCTGTATGTGTATACCTCTACTTTCCCTGCTTGTTTGTGCATATCAGTGACATTATGTCAATATGTACCTCAGTATGGGAGCCCAATTGTGTTTACATCTGATTCTGCTGTGTGTGTGTGTGTGTGTGTGTGTGTAGATATACTGTATATATGTTTGTGTGTGTGTGTGTCAGTGCGTGATGTGTGTCATAGGGTATGAGGCGAGTCGAGTAGTGTGATAGTGTTTGTCACCCTGAGCATGTAGCCATGTCAAACTCTGTCAGGATAGTTTACCCTGGCAAGGGATGTAACACATCCCTATGATTACTCTCTCTGTTGGCTTGTGTGTGTTTCAGATAGTGTGTGTTTTCTTCATGGCCAGTTTTTTGCCTTTTCCCTTACTTCAAATGCTTATCGCAGACACTGACTGAGAGAGGGGGGGGGGCTGAGTTGATATTAATCTTTGAAAAAAATACCTAGGAGGAGGAGAGAGAGAGAGAGAGAGAGAGAGAGAGAGAGAGAGAGAGAGAGAGAGAGAGAGAGAGAGTAAAGGAGTGGGTGTTGGGAATGAGAAGGGAGGGAGGGGAGAGAGTGGGAGGGTGCAGTGAGAGAGAGAGAGCTGATTAGATTGGAGAAAGCCAAGGAGGTACGGGTATACTATTGAGCAAGGGGAGAGACAGAGGGGGAGAGAGGCAGAGGGGAGGGTGACTAAGTGAATGCAGTTTGCCGTCGCGTGTCGCTGAATCACAGCGAAGTCCACACACGGGCGGACGTTTTGGACCTGAATCAACAAATGGATACAGAAAAACTGGATGTACACTGCATATGAGGAGACAGTAAGAGAGGAGGAAGTCTTTTTTTCTCGTATCCTTTTATCTTTGCATCAGATACTGCTGTGAGGAACCCACAGGGAGGGAAAGGAAAAATAGCGGACAACATTTCCCTCACCCTTGGAGCTGTGAGCCAGAATGGAGTCGACTGTGGGACTCGCCGGGATTGAATATATGCTCAGTAAGTATTTGTATAGACTGCAAATAACAGTGTATGGGCATGTCTATGTGTGTGTGGATTGGTGCCTCGGGCTTGTGCACTGCCTCTGATGCTTTTTTCATGAAGAAAGAGAAAATAAGAGAGGAAGAAAGGAATGCAAATGCAGTTGTGCTGCAATGTCTCTTCTTTTGTGATATGCTGTTTGCATCACTGAACAGCTTTTCCCCCTTCTTTTTTAAACAACTACCCCAGACTTGACACTGTGTGTTTGTGCCACTTCCTCCACAGTGCCGGTGTGTGTGAGTGTGTGAGCTGATATTAGCAGCCCCATTGGTATTCAGTGGAGGGAGCTCCAGGATCTCGCTGCGCCTTTCCCCAGGATGGGATCACAGAGCGGGGATTGTGCTCGCCTGTGGAGAGCCTGCTGAAATGGGTGAGTGTTCGTCCTCCTCTCCCTCGCTTTTTCCCTCTTTCCATTTTCTTTCACCTGTTATTTCTTGTTTCTTATATCCCTCTGTCTGCCTCCTTTTCTTCAGTCTGCAGTTATGTACAGAGCATTTTCACCAATGACGGGTCTTCCCTTCGTTTCCTTGTGTCTTTCACCCACTCATGCTGTGCAATCCACTTCCCTACCACTCCCCCACCTGTTTCCCTCCATCTCTCCTTCCATCCTCTTTTCATCCAGCGACCCCCCCCACACACACACACACCCCCATTGAGACATAAACAAGTCTGTCCAGTTTGATGGATTTGGACAAAATCTGAATGGCTCACTTCAATTTGCTTCTCTCCCATGATTCCCTCTTTGCTTTTTGTCTCTCCTCCCCTCTTCGGCTGTGTCACCCCCCCTTGTTTCCATCCCTCTCTCGGTCTATTCTGTTTGAATTCAGACACACAAAGACGTTTGATTCTCTTTGCTGTGTGTGTGTGTGTGTGTGTGTGTGTGTGTGTGTGTGTGTGTGTGTGTGTGTGTGTGTGTGTGTGTGTGTGTGTGTGTGTGTGTGTGTGTGTGTGTGTGTGTATGTATGTGTGTGTGTGTGTGTGTGTGTGTGTGAGAAAGGATTGCTTTTTCTGTGTCAATCATTTTTATAGCGTTTCATGTTTGTTCATCTGTGACACAGTGCAGAGAGGCAGAGGTGTGTGTTCAGCCTCGGTGTGTGGGATTGGTGGAACATAAGGTTAATGAAGTAGATCAATGTCTTTAATTGCTTCAGGCATGACAGCTGTGACATGTACACACACACACACACACACACACACACACACACACACACACACACACACACACACACACGCAGGCACATGCTGTCACTCGTTTGACACGCACCTTTGTCTTTGCTCCTTGCTGATCTACCTTCTGCACACCAATTCACACCCACCTACATCTTTTACACACACACACACACACACACACACACACACACACACACACACACACACACACACACACACACACACACACACACACACACACACACATATGCAGACACTGAGCACTAACCTAACCAGTGAGCCAACACACACACACACACACACACACACACACACACACACACACACACACACACACACACACACATGGTCTCATCCTAAATGGTCCTAAGAGGATATGGGTGTCACAGGAGGGTCACATCTGTCCACACAGTAGTATTGATTGCAGCTGATACACTGAATGGCCTCTAATTTTTCATTTTAAATGGACCATCACCTCACTAGACTCTGGCAAAAGGAAGAAGTCACTAAACCTATTTAATGATTGCATTTTGTTCTGTTAAAAGAGGCAATATTGTCACTGCATGGCTCTAAGTTCATGGCTACATTTAAAGCAATGCATGCTTTCTCTGTGCTGTTCTGAATTAGAAAGGTATTCGTCATGCAGCTGTGAGCTTTTTGATTAGAATTCAAAATTACTTTTGTATATTCAACAGGTGCAAACCTGTTGGGTAGTTAGGATTTGACATTTTGCTGCTATTTTCAGATTTAGGCAACGTTTTCAACAAAAGGCAATATGATTTATTAAGAAATGAAAAAAGAAAAACTCAACAAGCATCCAAGTCTGTCTAAGCTCAGGCCAACATTAGTTTTGCCATCTGTAATCTGCATACCTGTCTGCCTGGGATATTGTTAGTTTGAAGGGATATGTCTTTGCACAATATAAGAGAAGAAGAAGAAGAAAGAAAGAAGAAATTCATTTTCACTCTGTTATTACAAATTACATACATACATGCAAACATGACCTATATACATGCATTAATTGCAGAGATGTCAGAGTGACGGGGCTGCCTCACAGGATGGCGCCCCGAGCAGTTGAGGGGTTTGGTGCCTTGCTCAAAGGCACCTGAGCTACTGCCGCCCCAAGGCGGCAAATGTGACATTATGCATCATGGAGATGAAAAGGTGATCAAAGTGTAAACTAAATCTGACCAGACTCCCAAAAGGCACTAATCTTGATTTGCTTGCATTAAATGCAAGAGAGCACGATCACATGCCAACGTTAAGACCTTTCATAGGTCTCAAATGCTGCCTGAAAATCTTACAGTTTAAAACGATGTCCTTGTGTTAGTCCTAAATCTAAAATCTGTTCAGTTCACACATTTGTTCATTTTCTTTATGAGGACATTCTCTATACTTCTTTATTCTTCTGTTTATTAATATGTAGAATAACATTTCTCAAACAACAGTGCTGCTCGATGATTAATTTAAGAGATTGTATTATTTCCATTTGCCCTAAAACGTAAAAGAAAAAGTATGAATAGTAAAACTCAAAAGTACAGTTTTACCTCCAGTTTTAAGTCCAATTGCTTTTACAGTAACAAAATGTTTCAAACCATGATCACTGTATTGTAAAACATGAGTTACTGATTATTAGTTAAATTCTAGTCTATACGGGGGCTTTCACTCTTTTTTTTTAAGTAGTTTGAACAAATTCTAACTGATATATAATTTGTTAGACTGCAAGACATGTTTGCAAGACCATGTTGCCTTAAATACATTGTAGAAATAACTCTATTTTGTTCCATAGTTTTCATGAGTGGTGCCCCAGCTGCCTCACTTGAGTGACAAGCTAGTGTTGCTACAGTATAAGGCAGTTGCATTTTACAAAGTTTGCAAACAGCCATATCATTTTGGACCATTTCTTCATCTATGGTGTGGAATCCAAAATGCTTCCTCCAATTACCTCTGAGATTATGTCATGATTATTCATTCAGCACAGCTCTCATGTCCCTCTCTTCCTTTTTTACGTCAGCAAAGAATGCAACAAAAGTTCACTGAGGGTAGCACGGCTTGCAGTGGAACAGAAGGACAAAAGATTTTTTTGGGGCATTTTAGGCCTTTAATTGACAGGACAGCTGAAGACATTATAGGGTAGAAAGAGGTGGTTTGACATGCAGCAAAGGGCCGTGGGGCGGAATCAAACCCACGGCCACTGCGGTAAGGACTGAGCCTCTGTACATGGGCCACACGCTCAACCAGGTGAGCTACCCAGGCATCCCAGGGACAGTGTGTTTTAGGAATGACCCCACTGGATTTCAAGGCACATCCTATTGCACTTCTACAACGCAAATGTTTTATTCTTTTACATCCTAACAGATCAAATATTTTATGTTTTCCCAAGTACGAATGCTAGTTTGAATTTTGAATAAGAATTACACCAGGCTGTCTACACCCGTCAAGTATGAATATTTGACTTAACCAATGCTTTGAGCCTGGACTGCAGTCCTCCAGCTGCCTCAGGCACATTCACCAGTCAGAGGTCTCGCTCGGGCCTTCAGTGTGCTCCATCACATGCATCTTGGATACTGTGAAATGTGTTGGACAGCTAACTTGGAATTGAAGAAAAAAACAGGAGAAATGATTGAAAGAAAGCAGGCTGGGTGTAGATATAAGATTGGATATAGGGAATAGAAGAGAGATGTGACGGGGGAGAGTGTTTATAAATAAGCTTGTTTGGGAGAGAGTGAAAGGATCAAATGATAGCGTGAGTGGAGAGGAGGAAGGAGCCAACAAGCAGCAAAGTCGGAGGAAGAGTGACAAGGACGGAATAGACAGCAGGACAACAGGCAGGGTGGAGTGTGACGAGGAGGAGAATGACGTACGTGATAAGGCAGAGTGACACAAATGTCACCATGCTAACCTTTTCATGCACTCTCACTCTC